>NW_027311888.1:2172500-2225000 GCF_040954645.1 Diabrotica undecimpunctata | reverse complement strand
GTGTGTGTGCGTGTGTGTGTGAGTGTGTGTATCCGTTCGGCTTGCAGAGATAAGAATACCGCCGGGGCAAGAAAGCCCTGCCTCTCGTAAGAGGCGACCAAAAGGGAGGAGTCGAGAGGTGAATAGTATATGTGTGTGTGTGTGACTTTGTGTGTGTCCGCTCGGCTCGCAGAGATAAAAATACGGCCGTGGCAAAAAAGCCCTGCCTGTCTTAAGAGGCGACTAATGGATAGGAGTCGAGAGGTGGAAAGATTGTGCGTGTGCGTGTGTGCGTGTGTGTGTGCGTGTGTGTGTGAGTGTGTGTGTGTCCGTTCGGCTCGCAGAGAAGAACACGGCAGTGGCAAAAATCCCTGAATGTCGTAAGAGGCGACTAATGGGTAGGAGTCTAGAGGTAGGGCGTGTATGTGTGTGTGTGTGCGAGTGTGTGTGTGTGTGTGTCTGTTCGGCTCGCAGAGATAAGAAAACGTCCGTGGCAAGAAGGCCCTGCCTGTCGTAAGAGCAGAATAATGGGTAGGAGTCAAGAGGTGAAGAGTGTATGTGTGTGTGTTTGTGTGCGTGTGTGCGTGCGTGTGTAAGTGTGTGTGTGAGTGTGTGTGTGTCAGTGTGTGTGTGTGTGTCCGGTCGGCTCGCAGAGATATGAACACGGCCGTGGCAAGAAGGCTCTGCCTGTCGTTTAGAAGAGTTTAGGTGTGTGTGTGTGTGGTTGTGAGTGTGTGTGTGTGTCTGTATGGCTCGCAGAGGTAAAAACACGGCCGTGGCAAAAAAGCCCTACCTGTCGTAAGAGGAGAATAATGGCTAGGAGTCGAGAGGTAAAGAGTGTATGTGTGTGTGTGCGCGCGTGTGTGTGTGTATGTGTATGTGTGTGTGTGCGTGTCTCTTCTGCTCGCAGAGGTACGAATACGGCCGTGGCAAGAAGGCCATGCTTGCTGTAAGGAGCAACTAATGGGTAGGAGTCGCGAGTTGAAGAGTGTACCTGTGTGTGAGTGTGTGTGTGTGCGTGTGTGAGTGTATGTGTGTGTGTGTCCGTTCGGCTTGCAGAGATAAGAATACAGCCGTGGCAAGAAGGCCCTGCCTGTCGTTTAGAAGAGTTTAGGTGTGTGTGTGTGTGTGGTTGTGAGTGTGTGTGTGTGTCTGTATGGCTCGCAGAGGTAAAAACACGGCCGTGGCAAAAAAGCCCTGCCTGTCGTAAGAGGCGACTAATGGGTAGGAGTCGAGAGGTGAAGAGTGTATGTGTGTGTGTGTGTGCGTGTGTGTGTGAGTGTGTGTGTGTGTGCGTGTGTGAGTGTGTGTGTATGTATGTGTGTCCTTTCGGCCTGCAGAGATAAGAATACAGCCGAGGCAAGAAGGCCCTGCCTGTCGTAAGGTGCGAGTAATAGGTAGGAGTCGAGAGGTGAAGAGTGTAGGTGTGTGTGTGTGAGTGTGTATGTGTGTCTGTATGGCTCGCAAAGATAAGAACACGGCCGTGGCAAAAAGGCCCTGCCTGTCGAAAGAGGCGACTAATGGGTAGGAGTGGAGAGGTGAAGAGTTTATGTGTGTGTCTCTATGTTCATGTGTGTGTGCGTGTGTGAGTGTGTGTATGTATGTTTGTCCGTTCGGCTTGCAGAGATAAGAACACAGCCGAGGCAAGAAGGCCCTGCCTGTCGTAAGGGGCGAGTAATAGGTAAGAGTCGAGAGGTGAAGAGTTTAGGTGTGTGTGTGTGAGTGTGTGTGTGTGTGTGTCTGTATGGCTCGCAGAGATAAAAACACGGCCGTGGCAAAAAGGCCCTGCCTGTCGTAAGAGACGACTAATGGGTAGGAGTCGAGAGGTGAAGAGTGTATGTGTGTGTGTGCGTGTGTGCGTGTGTGAGTGTGTGTGTGTGTCCGTTCGGCTCGCAGAGATAAGAATACGGCCGTGGCAAGAAGGCCCTGCCTGTCGTAGGAGGCGACTAATGGGTAGGAGTCGAAAGGTGAAGAGTGTGTGTGTGTGTGTGTGCGTGTGTGTGTGTGTGTGAGTGTGTGTGTGTGCGTGTGTGAGTGTGTGTGTATGTATGTGTGTCCGTTCGGCCTGCAGAGATAAGAATACAGCCGAGGCAAGAAGGCCCTGCCTGTCGTAAGGGGCGAGTAATAGGTAGGAGTCGATAGGTGAAGAGTGTATGTGTGTGTGTGTGCGTGTGTGCGTGTGTGCGTGTGTGTGCTTGTGTGAGTGTGTGTGTGTCCGGTCGTCTCGCAGAGATAAGAACACGGCCGTGGCAAAAAAGCCCTGCCTGTCGAAAGAGGCGACTAATGGGTAGGAGTCGAGAGGTGAAGAGTGTATGTGTGTGTGTGCGTGTGTGCGTGTGTGTGATGTGTGAGTGTGTGTGTGTATCTGTGTGTGTGAGTGTGTGTGTGTCCAGTAGGCTCGCAGAGATAAGAACACGGCCGTGGCAAGAAGGCCCTGCCTGTCGTAAGAGGCGACTAATGGGTAGGAGTCGAGTGGTGAAGAGTGTATATGTGTGTGTGTGCGTGTGTGTGCGTGTGTGAGTGTGTTAGTATGTTTGTGTGTCCGTTTGGATTGCAGAGATAAGAATACGGCCAAGGCAAGAAGACCCTGCCTTTTGTAAGGGGCGACTAATAGGTAGGAGACGAGAGGTGAAGAGTGTATGTGTGTATGCGTGTGTGCGTGTGTGTGTGCGTGTGTGAGTATGTGTATGTGTCCGTTTGGCTTGCAGAGATAAGAATACGGCCGAGGCAAGAAGGCCCTGCCTCTTGTAAGGGGCGACTAATAGGTAGGAGTCGAGAGGTGAAGAGTGTATGTGTGTGTGCGTGTGTGTGTGTGAGTGTATGTGTGTGTGCGTGTGTGTTCGTGTGTGTGTGTTTGTGTGAGTGTGTGTGTGTGTATGTTTGTGTGTGTGTCCCTTCGGCTCGCAGAGATAAGAAAACAGCGGTGGCAAGAAGGACATGCCTGTCGTAAGGGGCGACTAATGGGTAGGAGTCGAGAGGTGAAAAGTGTATGTGTGTGTGTATGCGTGTGTAAGTGTGTGCGTGTGTGAGTGTGTGTGTGCGTGTGTGAGTGTGTGTGTGTCCGGTCGGCTCGCAGAGATAAGAACACGTCCGTGCCAAGAAAGCCCTGCCTGTCGTAAGAGGCGACTAATGGGTAGGAGTCGAGTGGTGAAGAGTGTATATGTGTGTGTGCGTGTGTGCGTGTGTGTGCGTGTGTGAGTGTGTGTGTATGTTTGTGTGTCCGTTTGGATTGCAGAGATAAGAATACGGCCAAGACAAGAAGACCCTGCCTTTTGTAAGGGGCGACTAATAGGGTGGAGACGAGAGGTGAAGAGTGTATGTGTGTATGCGTGTGTGCGTGTGTGTGTGCGTGTGTGAGTATGTGTGTGTGTAAGTTTGGCTTGCAGAGATAAGAATACGGTCGAGGCAAGAAGGCCCTGCCTCTTGTAAGGGGCGACTAATAGGTAGGAGTCGAGAGGTAAAGAGTGTATGTGTGTGTGCGTGTGTGTGTGAGTGTATGTGTGTATGCGAGTGTGTTCGTGTGTGTGTGTGTGTGTGAGTGTGTGTGTGTGTATGTTTGTGTGTGTGTCCCTTCGGCTCGCAGAGATAAGAAAACAGCGGTGGCAAGAAGGACATGCCTGTCGTAAGGGGCGACTAATGGTTAGGAGTCGAGAGGTGAAGAGTGTATGTGTGCGTGCGTGTGCGCGTGTGTGTGTGAGTGTGTGTGTATGTGTATGTGTGTCCCTTCGGCTCGCAAAAATAAGAAATCGGCGGTTTCAAGAAGGCCATGCCTGTCGTAAGAGGTGACTAATGGGTAGGAGTCGAGAGCTGAAAAGTGTATGTGTGTGTGTGTATGCGTGTGTAAGTGTGTGCGTGTGTGCGTGCGTGTGTGAGTGTGTGTGTGTGTATGTGTGTGCGTATGTGTGTGTCCCTTCGGCTCGAAGAGATAAGAAAACAGCGGTGGCAAGAAGGCCATGCCTGTCGTAATGGGCGACTAATGGGTAGGAGTCGAGAGGTGAAGAATGTGTGCGTGCGTTTGTGTGAGTGTGTGTGTGTATGTGTGTGTGTCCCTTCGTCTCGCAGAGATAAGAAAACAGCGGTGGCAAGAAGGCCATGCTTGTCGTAAGAGGCGACTAATGGGTAGAAGTCGAGAGGTGAAGAGTGTAATTGTGTGTGTGTGTGCGCGTGTGTGTGTGCGTGTGTGCGTGCTTGTGTGTGTGAGTGTGTGTGTCCGTTCAGCTTGCAGAGATAAGAATACGGCAGGGGCAAGAAGGCCCTGCCTGTCGTTAGTGGCGACTACTGGGTAGGAGTCGAGAGGTGAAGAGTGTATGTGTGTGTGTGTGCGTGTGTGAGTGTGTGTGTATGTGTGTGTGTGTGTGTGTGTCTCTTCGGCTCACAGAGATAAGACTACGGCCGAGGAAAGAAGGCCCTGCCTCTTGTAAGGGGCGACTAATAGGTAGGAGTCGAGGGGTGAAAAGTGTATGTGTGCGTGCGTGTGTGTGTGAGTGTGTGTGTATGTGTGTGTCCCTTCGGCTCGCAGAGATAAGAAAACAGCGGTGGCAAGAAGGCCATGCCTGTCGTAATGGGCGACTAATGGGTAGGAGTCGAGAGGTGAAGAATGTATGTGTGCGTGCGTTTGTGCGCGTGTGTGTGTGTGAGTGTGTGTGTGTATGTGTGTGTGTCCCTTCGTCTCGCAGAGATAAGAAAACAGCGGTGGCAAGAAGGCCATGCTTGTCGTAAGAGGCGACTAATGGGTAGAAGTCGAGAGGTGAAGAGTGTAATTGTGTGTGTGTGTGTGCGCGTGTGTGTGTGCGTGTGTGCGTGCTTGTGTGTGTGAGTGTGTGTGTCCGTTCAGCTTGCAGAGATAAGAATACGGCAGGGGCAAGAAGGCCCTGCCTGTCGTTAGTGGCGACTACTGGGTAGGAGTCGAGAGGTGAAGAGTGTATGTGTGTGTGTGTGTGTGTGTGTGAGTGTGTGTGTATGTGTGTGTGTGTGTGTGTCTTCGGCTCACAGAGATAAGACTACGGCCGAGGAAAGAAGGCCCTGCCTGACGTAAGAGGCGACTAATGGGTAGGAGTCGAGAGGTGAAGAGTGTATGTGTGTGTGTGTGTGCGTGTGTGTTTGCGTGTGTGAGTATGTGTGTGTATGTGTGTGTGTCCGTTAGGCTTGCAGAGATAAGAATACGGCCGAGGCAAGAAGGCCCTGCCTCTTGTAAGGGGCGACTAATAGGTAGGAGTCGAGGGGTGAAGAGTGTATGTGTGTGTGAGTGTGTGTGTGCGTGTGTGAGTATGTGTGTGTGTCCGTTCGGCTTGCAGAGATAAGAACACGGCCGAGGAAAGAATGCCCTGCCTGACGTAAGAGGCGACTAATGGGTAGGAGTCGAGAGGTGAAGAGTGTATGTGTGTGTGTGTGTGTGCGTGTGTGCGTGTGTGTGCGTGTGTGAGTGTGTGTGTATGTATGTGTGTCCGTTCGGCCTGCAGAGATAAGAATACAGCCGAGGCAAGAAGGCCCTGCCTGTCGTAAGGGGCGAGTAATAGGTAGGAGTCGAGAGGTGAAGAGTGTATGTGTGTGTGCGTGTGTGTGCTTGTGTGAGTGTGTGTGTGTGTGTCCGGTCGTCTCGCAGAGATAAGAACACGGCGGTGGCAAAAAAGGCCCTGCCTGTCGAAAGAGGCGACTAATGGGTAGGAGTCGAGAGGTGAAGAGTGTATGTGTGTGTGTGTGCGTGTGTGCGTGTGTGTGCGTGTGAGTGTGTGTGTATGTTTGTGTGTCCGTTTGGATTGCAGAGATAAGAATACGGCCAAGGCAAGAAGACCCTGCCTTTTGTAAGGGGCGACTAATAGGTAGGAGACGAGAGGTGAAGAGTGTATGTGTGTATGCGTGTGTGCGTTTGTGTGTGCGTGTGTGAGTATGTGTGTGTGTCCGTTTGGCTTGCAGAGATAAGAATACGGCCGAGGCAAGAAGGCCCTGCCTCTTGTAAGGGGCGACTAATAGGTAGGAGTCGAGAGGTGAAGAGTGTATGTGTGTGTGCGTGTGTTTTTGTGAGTGTATGTGTATGTGCGTGTGTGTTCGTGTGTGTGTGTGTGAGTGTGTGTGTATGTTTGTGTGTGTGTCCCTTCGGCTCGCAGAGATAAGAAAACAGCGGTGGCAAGAAGGACATGCCTGTCGTAAGGGGCGACTAATGGGTAGGAGTCGAGAAGTGAAGAGTGTATGTGTGCGTGCGTGTGTGCGTGTGTGTGTGAGTGTGTGTGTATGTGTATGTGTGTCCCTTCGGCTCGCAGAGATAAGAAATCAGCGGTTTCAAGAAGGCCATGCCTGTCGTAAGAGGTGACTAATGGGTAGGAGTCGAGAGGTGAAAAGTGTATGTGTGTGTGTGTGTGTGTGTGTATGTGTGTGTATGCGTGTGTAAGTGTGTGCGTGTGTGCGTGCGTGTGTGAGTGTGTGTGTGTATGTGTGTGTGTGAGTGTGTGTGTCCGGTTGGCTCGCAGAGATAAGAACACGGCCGTGGCAAAAAGGCCCTGCCTGTCGTAAGAGGCGACTAATGGGTAGGAGTCGAGAGGTGAAAAGTGTATGTGTGCGTGCGTGTGTGTGTGAGTGTGTGTGTATGTGTGTGTCCCTTCGGCTCGCAGAGATAAGAAAACAGCGGTGGCAAGAAGGCCATGCCTGTCGTAATGGGCGACTAATGGGTAGGAGTCGAGAGGTGAAGAATGTATGTGTGCGTGCGTTTGTGCGCGTGTGTGTGTGAGTGTGTGTGTGTATGTGTGTGTGTCCCTTCGTCTCGCAGAGATAAGAAAACAGCGGTGGCAAGAAGGCCATGCTTGTCGTAAGAGGCGACTAATGGGTAGAAGTCGAGAGGTGAAGAGTGTAATTGTGTGTGTGTGTGTGCGCGTGTGTGTGTGCGTGTGTGCGTGCTTGTGTGTGTGAGTGTGTGTGTCCGTTCAGCTTGCAGAGATAAGAATACGGCAGGGGCAAGAAGGCCCTGCCTGTCGCTAGTGGCGACTACTGGGTAGGAGTCGAGAGGTGAAGAGTGTATGTGTGTGTGTGTGTGTGTGAGTGTGTGTGTATGTGTGTGTGTGTGTGTGTCTTCGGCTCACAGAGATAAGACTACGGCCGAGGAAAGAAGGCCCTGCCTGACGTAAGAGGCGACTAATGGGTAGGAGTCGAGAGGTGAAGAGTGTATGTGTGTGTGTGTGTGTGCGTGTGTGTTTGCGTGTGTGAGTATGTGTGTGTATGTGTGTGTGTCCGTTAGGCTTGCAGAGATAAGAATACGGCCGAGGCAAGAAGGCCCTGCCTCTTGTAAGGGGCGACTAATAGGTAGGAGTCGAGGGGTGAAGAGTGTATGTGTGTGTGAGTGTGTGTGTGCGTGTGTGAGTATGTGTGTGTGTCCGTTCGGCTTGCAGAGATAAGAACACGGCCGAGGAAAGAATGCCCTGCCTGACGTAAGAGGCGACTAATGGGTAGGAGTCGAGAGGTGAAGAGTGTATGTGTGTGTGTGTGTGTGCGTGTGTGTTTGCGTGTGTGAGTGTGTGTGTGTGTATGTGTGTGTGTCCGTTAGGCTAGCAGAGATAAGAATACGGCCAAGGCAAGAAGGCCCTGCCTGTCTTAAGAGGCGACTAATGGATAGGAGTCGAGAGGTGGAAAGATTGTGCGTGTGCGTGTGCGTGTGTGTGTGCCTGTGTGTGTGAGTGTGTGTGTGTCCGTTCGGCTCGCAGAGAAGAACACGGCAGTGGCAAAAAGTCCCTGAATGTCCTAAGAGGCGACCAATGGGTAGGAGTCTAGAGGTGGAGCGTGTATGTGTGTGTGTGTGTGTGCGAGTGTGTGTGTGTGTCTGTTCGGCTCGCAGAGATAAGAATACGTCCGTGGCAAGAAGGCACTGCCTGTCGTAAGAGCAGAATAATGGGTAGGAGTCGAGAGGTGAAGAGTGTATGTGTGTGTGTTTGTGTGCGTGTGTGCGTGCGTGTGTGAGTGTGTGTGTGAGTGTGTGTGTGTCAGTGTGTGTGTGTGTGTGTCCGGTCGGCTCGCAGAGATATGAACACGGCCGTGGCAAGAAGGCTCTGCCTGTCGTAAGAGGAGAATAATGGCTAGGAGTCGAGAGGTAAAGAGTGTATGTGTGTGTGTGCGCGCGTGTGTGTATGTATGTGTATGTGTGTGTGTGTGCGTGTCTCTTCTGCTCGCAGAGGTACGAATACGGCCGTGGCAAGAAGGCCATGCTTGCTGTAAGGAGCAACTAATGGGTAGGAGTCGCGAGTTGAAGAGTGTACCTGTGTGTGAGTGTGTGTGTGTGTGCGTGTGTGAGTGTATGTGTGTGTGTGTCCGTTCGGCTCGCAGAGATAAGAATACGGCCGTGGCAAGAAGCCCTGCCTGTCGTTTAGAAGAGTTTAGGTGTGTGTGTGTGGTTGTGAGTGTGTATGTGTGTGTGTGTCTGTATGGCTCGCAGAGATAAAAACACGGCCGTGGCAAAAAGGCCCTGCCTGTCGTAAGAGACGACTAATGGGTAGGAGTCGAGAGGTGAAGAGTGTATGTGTGTGCATGTGTGCGTGTGTGCGTGTGTGAGTGTGTGAGTGTGTCTGTATGGCTCGCAGAGGTAAAAACACGGCCGTGGCAAAAAAGCCCTGCCTGTCGTAAGAGGCGACTAATGGGTAGGAGTCGAGAGGTGAAGAGTGTATGTGTGTGTGTGTGTGCGTGTGTGTGTGAGTGTGTGTGTGTGTGCGTGTGTGAGTGTGTGTGTATGTATGTGTGTCCGTTCGGCCTGAAGCCGAGGCAAGAAGGCCCTGCCTGTCGTAAGGTGCGAGTAATAGGTAGGAGTCGAGAGGTGAATGGTGTAGGTGTGTGTGTGTGAGTGTGTATGTGTGTCTGTATGGCTCGCAAAGATAAGAACACGGCCGTGGCAAAAAGGCCCTGCCTGTCGAAAGAGGCGACTAATGGGTAGGAGTCGAGAGGTGAAGAGTGTATGTGTGTGTGTGTGTGCGTGTGTGTGTGAGTGTGTGTGGTTGTGAGTGTGTATGTGTGTGTGTGTCTGTATGGCTCGCAGAGATAAAAACACGGCCGTGGCAAAAAGGCCCTGCCTGTCGTAAGAGACGACTAATGGGTAGGAGTCGAGAGGTGAAGAGTGTATGTGTGTGCATGTGTGCGTGTGTGCGTGTGTGAGTGTGTATGTGTGTCTGTATGGCTCGCAAAGATAAGAACACGGCCGTGGCAAAAAGGCCCTGCCTGTCGAAAGAGGCGACTAATGGGTAGGAGTGGAGAGGTGAGGAGTGTATGTGTGTGTGTGCGTGTGTGCGTGTGTGAGTGTGTGTGTGTGTCCGTTCGGCTCGCAGAGATAAGAATACGGCGGTGGCAAGAAGGTCCTGCCTGTCGTAAGAGACGACTAATGGGTAGGAGTCGAGAGGTGAAGAGTGTATGTGTGTGTGTGCGTGTGTGCGTGTGTGAGTGTGTGTGTGTGTGTCCGTTCGGCTCGCAGAGATAAGAATACGGCCGTGGCAAGAAGGCCCTGCCTGTCGTAAGAGACGACTAATGGGTAGGAGTCGAGAGGTGAAGAGTGTATGTGTGTGTGTGCATGTGTGCGTGTGTGAGTGTGTGTGTGTGTCCGTTCGGCTCGCAGAGATAAGAATACGGCCGTGGCAAGAAGGCCCTGCCTGTCGTAAGAGGCGACTAATGGGTAGGAGTCGAAAGGTGAAGAGTGTATGTGTGTGTGTGTGTGCGTGTGTGTGTGTGTGTGTGTGAGTGTGTGTGTGTGTGCGTGTGTGAGTGTGTGTGTATGTATGTGTGTCCGTTCGGCCTGCAGAGATAAGAATACAGCCGAGGCAAGAAGGCCCTGCCTGTCGTAAGGGGCGAGTAATAGGTAGGAGTCGAGAGGTGAAGAGTGTATGTGTGTGTGCGTGTGTGCGTGTGTGTGCTTGTGTGAGTGTGTGTGTGTGTGTCCGGTCGTCTCGCAGAGATAAGAACACGGCGGTGGCAAAAAAGGCCCTGCCTGTCGAAAGAGGCGACTAATGGGTAGGAGTCGAGAGGTGAAGAGTGTATGTGTGTGTGTGTGCGTGTGTGCGTGTGTGTGCGTGTGAGTGTGTGTGTATGTATGTATGTCCGTTTGGCTTGCAGAGATAAGAATACGGCCAAGGCAAGAAGACCCTGCCTTTTGCAAGGGGCGACTAATAGGTAGGAGACGAGAGGTGAAGAGTGTATGTGTGTATGCGTGTGTGCGTCTGTGTGTGCGTGTGTGAGTATGTGTGTGTGTCCGTTTGGCTTGCAGAGATAAGAATACGGCCGAGGCAAGAAGGCCCTGCCTCTTGTAAGGGGCGACTAATAGGTAGGAGTCGAGAGGTGAAGAGTGTATGTGTGTGTGCGTGTGTGTGTGTGAGTGTATGTGTGTGTGCGTGTGTGTTCGTGTGTGTGTGTGTGTGAGTGTGTGTGTGTGTATGTTTGTGTGTGTGTCCCTTCGGCTCGCATAGATAAGAAAACAGCGGTGGCAAGAAGGACATGCCTGTCGTAAGAGGTGACTAATGGGTAGGAGTCGAGAGGTGAAAAGTGTATGTGTGTGTGTGTGTGTCTATGAGTGTGTAAGTGTGTGCGTGTGTGCGTGCGTGTGTGTGTGTGAGTGTGTGTGTCCGGTTGGCTCGCAGAGATAAGAACACGGCCGTGGCAAGAAGGCCCTGCCTGTCGTAAGAGGCGACTAATGGGTAGGAGTCGAGAGGTGAAAAGTGTATGTGTGCGTGCGTGTGTGTGTGTGAGTGTGTGTGTATGTTTGTGTCCCTTCGGCTCGCAGAGATAAGAAAACAGCGGTGGCAAGAAGGCCATGCCTGTCGTAATGGGCGACTAATGGGTAGGAGTCGAGAGGTGAAGAATGTATGTGTGCGTGCGTTTGTGCGCGTGTGTGTGTGAGTGTGTGTGTGTATGTGTGTGTGTGTCCCTTCGTCTCGCAGAGATAAGAAAACAGCGGTGGCAAGAAGGCCATGCTTGTCGTAAGAGGCGACTAATGGGTAGGAGTCGAGAGGTGAAGAGTGTAATTGTGTGTGTGTGTGCGCGTGTGTGTGTGCGTGTGTGCGTGCTTGTGTGTGTGATTGTGTGTGTCCGTTCAGCTTGCAGAGATAAGAATACGGCCGGGGCAAGAAGGCCCTGCCTGTCGTAAGTGGCGACTACTGGGTAGGAGTCGAAAGGTGAAGAGTGTATGTGTGTGTGTGTGTGTGCGTGTGTGTTTGCGTGTGTGAGTGTGTGTGTGTATGTGTGTGTGTCCGTTAGGCTTGCAGAGATAAGAATACGGCCAAGGCAAGAAGGCCCTGCCTCTTGTAAGGGGCGACTAATGTGTAGGAATCGAGAGGTGAAGAGTGTATGTGTGTGTGTGTGCGTGTGTGTTTGCGTGTGTGAGTGTGTGTGTGTGTGTGTATGTGTGTGTGTCCGCTAGGCTTGCAGAGATAAGAATACGGCCGAGGCAAGAAGGCCCTGCCTCTTGTAAGGGGCGACTAATAGGTAGGAGTCGAGGGGTGAAGAGTGTATGTGTGTGTGCGTGTGTGTGTGCGTGTGTGAGTATGTGTGTGTGTCCGTTCGGCTTGCAGAGATAAGAACACGGCCGAGGAAAGAAGGCCCTGCCTGACGTAAGAGGCGACTAATGGGTAGGAGTCGAGAGGTGAAGAGTGTATGTGTGTGTGTGTGTGTGCGTGTGTGTTTGCGTGTGTGAGTGTGTGTGTGTATGTGTGTGTGTCCGTTAGGCTTGCAGAGATAAGAATACGGCCAAGGCAAGAAGGCCCTGCCTCTTGTAAGGGGCGACTAATAGGTAGGAATCGAGAGGTGAAGAGTGCATGTGTGTGTGCGTGTGTGCGTGATTGTGTGTGTGTGTAAGTGTATTAGTGTGTGCGTGTGTGCGTGCGTGTGTGTGTGTCTGTGAGTGTGTGTGTGTGTATGTGTGTCCCTTTGGCTCGCAGAGAAAAGAAAACAGCGGTGGCAAGAATGCCATGCCTGTCGTAAGAGGTGACTAATGGGTAGGAGTCGAGAGGTGAAGAGTGTATGTGTGTGCGTGTGTGTGTGTTCGTGCGTTTGTAAGTGTGTGTGTATGTATGTAAGTGTCCGTTCGGCTCGCAGAGATTAGAATACGGTCGAGGCAAGAAGGACATGCCTCTCGTAAAAGGCGACTAATGGGTAGGAGTCGAGAGGTGAAGAGTGTATGTGTGTGTGCGTGTGTGTGTGTTTGTGCGAATGTGAGTGTGTGTGTATGGGTGTGTGTGTCCGCTCGGCTCGCAGAGATAAAAATACGGCCGTGGCAAGAATGCCCTGCCTGTCTTAAGAGGCGACTAATGGATAGGAGTCGAGAGGTGGAAAGTGTGTGCGTGTGCGTGTGTGCGTGTGTGTGTGCTTGTGTGTGTGTCCGTTCGGCTCGCAGAGATAAGAACACGGCCGTGGCAAAAAGTCAATGAATGTCGTAAGAGGCGACTAATGGGTAGGAGTCGAGAGGTGAAGCGTGTATGTGTGTGTGTGTGTGCGAGTGTGTGTGTGTCCGTTCGGCTCGCAGAGATAAGAATACGTCCGTGGCAAGAAGGCCCTGCCTGTCGTAAGAGCAGAATAATGGGTAGGAGTCGAGAGGTGAAGAGTGTATGTGTGTGTGTTTGTGTGCGTGTGTGCATGCGTGTGTGAGTGTGTGTGTGAGTGTGTGTTTGTCAGTGTGTGTGTGTGTGTCCGGTCGGCTCGCAGAGATATGAACACGGCCGTGGCAAGAAGGCTCTGCCTGTCGTAAGAGGAGAATAATGGGTAGGAGTCGAGAGGTGAAGAGTGTATGTGTGTGTGTGCGCGCGCGTGTGTGTGTATGTGTATGTGTGTGTGTGTGCGTGTCTCTTCTGCTCGCAGAGGTACGAATACGGCCGTGGCAAGAAGGCCATGCCTGCTGTAAGGAGCAACTAATGGGTAGGAATCGCGAGTTGAAGAGTGTACCTGTGTGTGAGTGTGTGTGTGTGTGCGTGTGTGAGTGTATGTGTGTGTGTGTCCGTTCGACTTGCAGAGATAAGAATACAGCCGTGGCAAGAAGGCCCTGCCTGTCGTTTAGAAGAGTTTAGGTGTGTGTGTGGTTGTGAGTGTGTGTGTGTGTGTGTGTATGGCTCGCAGAGGTAAAAACACGGCCGTGGCAAAAAGGCCCTGCCTGTCGTAAGAGACGACTAATGGGTAGGAGTCGAGAGGTGAAAAGTGTATGTGTGTGTGTGTGTGTGTGTGTGCGTGTGTGGGTGTGTGAGTGTGTGTGTGTCTGTCCGTTCGGCTCGCAGAGATATGAATACGGCCGTGGCAAGAAGCCCTGCCTGTCGTAAGAGGCGACTAATGGGTAGGAGTCGAGAGGTGAAGCGTGTATGTGTGTGTGTGTGCAAGTGTGTGTGTGTGTCCGTTCGGCTCGCAGGGATAGGAATACGTCTGTGGCAAGAAGGCCCTGCCTGTCTTAAAAGGCCACTAATGGATAGGAGTCGAGAGGTGGAGAGTGTGTGCGTGTATGCCTGTGTGCGTGTGTTTGTGTGTGCGTGTGTGTGTGTCCGTTCGGCTTGCAGAGATAAGAACACCGCCTGGGCAAGAAGGCCCTGCTTGTCGTAAGAGGCGACTAATGGGTAGGAGTCGAGAGGTGAAGAGTGTATGTGTGTGTGAGTGTGCGTGTGTGCGTGTGTGTGCGTGTGTGAGTGTGTGTGTGTATTTGTGTGTGTGAGTGTGTGTGTCCAGTCGGCTCGCAGAGATAAGAACACGTCCGTGCCAAGAAGGCCCTGCCTGTCGTAAGCGGTGACTAATGGGTAGAAGTCGATAGGTGAAGAGTGTATGTGTGTGTGTGTGCGTGTGTGCGTGTGTGTGCTTGTGTGAGAGTGTGTGTGTCCGGTCGTCTCGCAGAGATAAGAACACGTCCGTGCCAAGAAGGCCCTGCCTGTCGTAAGCGGTGACTAATGGGTAGAAGTCGAGAGGTGAAGAGTGTATGTGTATGTGTGTGCGTGTGTGCGTGTGTGTGCTTGTGTGAGAGTGTGTGTGTCCGGTCGTCTCGCAGAGATAAGAACACGTCCGTGCCAAGAAGGCCCTGCCTGTCGTAAGCGGTGACTAATGGGTAGAAGTCGAGAGGTGAAGAGTGTATGTGTATGTGTGTGCGTGTGTGCGTGTGTGTGCGTGTGTGAGTGTGTGTGTGTATTTGTGTGTGTGAGTGTGTGTGTCCAGTCGGCTCGCAGAGATAAGAACACGTCCGTGCCAAGAAGGCCCTGCCTGTCGTAAGCGGTGACTAATGGGTAGAAGTCGAGAGGTGAAGAGTGTATGTGTGTGTGTGTGCGTGTGTGCGTGTGTGTGCTTGTGTGAGTGTGTGTGTGTGTCCGGTCGTCTAACAGAGATATTAAAACAGCCGTGGCAAGAAGGCTATGCCAGTCTTAAGGGGCGACTAATGGGTAGGAGTCGAGAGGTGAAGAGTGTATGTGTGCGTGCGTGTGTGTGTGAATGTGTGTGTGTGTATGTGTGTGTATGTGTGTATGTCCCTTCTGCTCGCAGAGATAAAAATACAGCCGTGACAAGAAGGCCATGCCTGTCGTAAGAGGCGACTAATGGGTAGGAGTCGAGAGGTGAAGATTGTGTGTGTGTGTGCGTGTGTGCGTGTGTGTGTGAGTATGTGTGTGTGTATGTGTGTGTGTATACCTTTGGCTCGCAGAGATAAGAATACGTCCGTGGCAAGAAGGCCATGCTTGCTGTAAGGAGCGACTAATTGGTAGGAGTCGAGAGGTGAAGCGTGTATGTGTGTGTGTGTGTGTGTGTGTGCGTGTGTGTGTGCGTGTGTGCGTGTATGCCTGTGAGCGTGTGTTTGTGTGTGCGTGTGTGTGTGTGTCCGTTCGGCTTGCAGAGATAAGAACACGTCCGTGCCAAGAAAGCCCTGCCTGTCGTAAGCGGTGACTAATGGGTAGAAGTCGAGAGGTGAAGAGTGTATGTGTGTGTGTGTGCGTCTGCGTGTGTGCGTGTGTGTGCTTGTGTGAGTGTGTGTGTGTCCGGTCGTCTCGCAGAGATAAGAACACGGCCGTGGCAAGAAGGCCCTGCCTGTCGTAAGAGGCGACTAATGGGTAGGAGTCGAGAGGTGAAGAGTGTATGTGTGTGTTTGCATGTGTGCGTGTGTGTGCGTGTGTGAGTGTGTGTGTGTATTTGTGTGTGTGAGTGTGTGTGTCCAGTCGGCTCGCAGAGATAAGAACACGGCCGTGGCAAGAGGGCCCTGCCTGTCGTAAGAGGCGTGTGCGTGTGTGTGCGTGTGTAAGTGTGTGTGTATGTGTGTGTGTCTGTTTGGCTTGCAGAGATAAGAATACAGCCAAGGCAAGAAGGCCCTGCCTCTTGTATGGGGCGACTAATAGGTAGGAGTCGAGAGGTGAATAGTGTATGTATGTGTGCGTGTGTAGGTGTGTGTGTGTGTTTGTGCGTGTCCATTCGGCTCGCAGAGATTAGAATACGGCCGAGGCAAGAAGGCCATGCCTGTCGTAAGAGGCGACTAATGGGTAGGAGTCGAGAGGTGAAGAGTGTATTGGTGTGTGTGTGTGTGTGCGTGTGTGTGCGTGTGTGCGTGCGTGTGTGTGTGAGTGTGTGTGTGTCCGTTCGGCTTGCAGAGATAAGAACACGTCCGTGCCAAGAAAGCCCTGCCTGTCGTAAGCGGTGACTAATGGGTAGAAGTCGAGAGGTGAAGAGTGTATGTGTGTGTGTGTGCGTCTGCGTGTGTGTGCGTGTGTGAGTGTGTGTGTGTATTTGTGTGTGTGAGTGTGTGTGTGTCCAGTAGGCTCGCAGAGATAAGAACACGGCAGTGGCAAGAAGGCCCTGCCTGTCGTAAGAGGCGACTAATGGGTAGGAGTCGAGAGGTGAAGAGTGTAATTGTGTGATTGTGTGCGCGTGTGTGTGTGCGTGTGTGCGTGCTTGTGTGTGTGAGTGTGTGTGTCCGTTCAGCTTGCAGAGATAAGCTTACGGCCGAGGCAAGAAGGCCCTGCCTGTCGTAAGTGGCGACTAATTGGTAGGAGTCGAGAGGTGAAGAGTGTATGTGTGTGTGTGTGCGTGTGTGCGTGTGTGTGTGCGTGTGTGAGTGTGTGTGTGTCCGGTCGGCTCGCAGAGATAAGAACACGTCCGTGCCAAGAAGGCCCTGCCTGTCGTAAGCGGTGACTAATGGGTAGAAGTCGAGAGGTGAAGAGTGTATGTGTGTGTGTGTGTGCGTGTGTGCGTGTGTGTGCTTGTGTGAGTGTGTATGTGTCCGGTCGTCTCGCAGAGATAAGAAAACAGCCGTGGCAAGAAGGCCTTGCCAGTCTTAAGGAGCGACTAATGGGTAGGAGTCGAGAGGTGAAGAGTGTATGTGTGCGTGCGTGTGTGTGTGAATGTGTGTGTGTGTATGTGTGTGTATGTGTGTGTGTCCCTTCTGCTCGCAGAGATAAAAATACAGCCGTGACAAGAAGGCCATGCCTGTCGTAAGAGGCGACTAATGGGTAGGAGTCGAGAGGTGAAGATTGTGTGTGTGTGTGCGCGTGTGCGTGTGTGTGTGAGTATGTGTGTGTATATGTGTGTGTGTATACCTTTGGCTCGCAGAGATAAGAATACGTCCGTGGCAAGAAGGCCATTCTTGCTGTAAGGAGCGACTAATTGGTAGGAGTCGAGATGTGAAGCGTGTATGTGTGTGTGTGTGTGTGTGTGTGTGTGCAGGTGTGTGTGTGTGTGTCCGTTCGGCTCGCAGAGATAGAAATACGTCTGTGGCAAAAAGGCCCTGCCTGTCTTAAGAGGCGACTAATGGATAGGAGTCGAGAGGTTTGGAGTGTGTGCGTGTGCGTGTGCGTGTGTGCGTGTATGCCTGTGAGCGTGTGTTTGTGTGTGCGTGTGTGTGTGTGTCCGTTCGGCTTGCAGAGATAAGAACACCGCCGTGGCAAGAAGGCCCTGCTTGTCGTAAGAGGCGACTAATGGGTAGGAGTCGAGAGGTGAAGAGTGTATGTGTGTGTGAGTGTGCGTGTGTGCGTGTGTGTGCGTGTGTGAGTGTGTGTGTGTATTTGTGTGTGTGAGTGTGTGTGTCCAGTCGGCTCGCAGAGATAAGAACACGGCTGTGGCAAGAAGGCCCTGCCTGTCGTAAGAGGCGTGTGCGTGTGTGTGCGTGTGTAAGTGTGTGTGTATGTGTGTGTGTCTGTTTGGCTTGCAGAGATAAGAATACGGCCGAGGCAAGAAAGCCCTGTCTCTTGTATGGGGCGACTAATAGGTAGAAGTCGAGAGGTGAATAGTGTATGTGTGTGTGCGTGTGTGGGTGTGTGTGTGTTTGTGCGTGTGTGTGTGTGTGTATGTATGTGTGTGTCCATTCGGCTCTCAGAGATTAGAATACGGCCGAGGCAAGAAGGCCATGCCTGTCGTAAGAGGCGACTAATGGGTAGGAGTCGAGAGGTGAAGAGTGTATTTGTGTGTGTGTGTGCGTGTGTGTGCGTGTGTGCGTGCGTGTGTGTGTAAGTGTGTGTGTGTCCGTTCGGCTTGCAGAGATAAGCTTATGGCCGAGGCAAGAAGGCCCTGCCTGTCGTAAGTGGCGACTAATTGGTAGGAGTCGAGAGGTGAAGAGTGTATGTGTGCGTGCGTGTGTGCGTGTGTGTGTGAGTGTGTGTGTATGTGTATGTGTGTCCCTTCGGCTCGCAGAGATAAGAAATCAGCGGTTTCAAGAAGGCCATGCCTGTCGTAAGAGGTGACTAATGGGTAGGAGTCGAGAGGTGAAAAGTGTATGTGTGTGTGTGTGAGTGTGTGTGTATGTGTGTGTCCCTTCGGCTCACAGAGATAAGAAAACAGCGGTGGCAAGAAGGCCATGCCTGTCGTAATGGGCGACTAATGGGTAGGAGTCGAGAGGTGAAGAATGTATGTGTGCGTGCGTGTGTGTGTGAGTGTGTGTGTATGTGTGTGTCCCTTCGGCTCGCAGAGATAAGAAAACAGCGGTGGCAAGAAGGCCATGCTTGTCGTAAGAGGCGACTAATGGGTAGGAGTCGAGAGGTGAAGAGTGTAATTGTGTGTGTGTGTGCGCGTGTGTGTGTGCGTGTGTGCGTGCTTGTGTGTGTGAGTGTGTGTGTGTGTCACTTCGGCTCACAGAGATAAGAATACGGCCGAGGAAAGAAGGCCCTTCCTGACGTAAGAGGCGACTAATGGGTAGGAGTCGAGAGGTGAAGAGTGTATGTGTGTGTGTGTGTGTGCGTGTGTGTTTGCGTGTGTGAGTGTGTGTGTGTGTATGTGTGTGTCAGTTAGGCTTGCAGAGATAAGAATACGGCCGAGGCAAGAAGGCCCTGCCTCTTGTAAGGGGCGACTAATAGGTAGGAGTCGAGGGGTGAAGAGTGTATGTGTGTGTGCGTGTGTGTGTGCGTGTGTGAGTATGTGTGTGTGTCCGTTCGGCTTGCAGAGATAAGAACACGGCCGAGGAAAGAAGGCCCTGCCTGACGTAAGAGGCGACTAATGGGTAGGAGTCGAGAGGTGAAGAGTGTATATGTGTGTGTGTGTATGTGTGTGCGTGTGTGTTTGCGTGTGTGAGTGTGTGTGTGTGTGTATGTGTGTGTGTCCGTTAGGCTTGCAGAGATAAAAATACGTCCAAGGCAAGAAGGCCTTGCCTCTTGTAAGGGGCGACTAATAGGTAGGAATCGAGGGGTGAAGAGTGTATGTGTGTGTGCGTGTGTGCGTGTGTGTGTGTGAGTGTATGTGTGTGTGCGTGTGTGCGTGCGTGTGTGTGTGTCTGTGAGTGTGTGTGTGTATGTGTGTCCCTTCGGCTCGCAGAGAAAAGAAAACAGCGGTGGCAAGAATGCCTTGCCTGTCGTAAGAGGTGACTAATGGGTAGGAGTCGAGAGGTGAAGAGTGTATGTGTGTGTGCGTGTGTGTGTGTTTGTGCGTATGTGAGTGTGTGTGTATATGTATGTGTGTCCGTTCGGCTTGCAGAGATAAGAATACGGCCGTGACAAGAAGGCCATGCTTGTTGTAATTAGCGGCTAATGGGTAGGAGTCGAGAGGTGAAGAGTGTATGTGTGTGTGCGTGTGTGCGTGTGTGTGTGTGTGAGTGTATGTGTGTGTGCGTGTGTGCGTGCGTGTGTGTGTCTGTGAGTGTGTGTGTGTGTATGTGTGTCCCTTCGGCTCGCAGAGAAAAGAAAACAGCGGTGGCAAGAATGCCATGCCTGTCGTAAGAGGTGATTAATGGGTAGGAGTCGAGAGGTGAAGAGTGTATGTGTGTGTGCGTGTGTGTGTGTTTGTGCGTTTGTAAGTGTGTGTGTATGTATGTAAGTGTCCGTTCGGCTCGCAGAGATTAGAATACGGTCGAGGCAAGAAGGACATGCCTGTCGTAAAAGGCGACTAATGGGTAGGAGTCGAGAGGTGAAGAGTGTATGTGTGTGTGTTTGTGTGCGTGTGTGCGTGCGTGTGTGAGTGTGTGTGTGAGTGTGTGTGTGTCAGTGTGTGTGTGTCCGGTCGGCTCGCAGAGATATGAACACGGCCGTGGCAAAAAGGCTCTGCCTGTCGTAAGAGGAGAATAATGGGTAGGAGTCGAGAGGTGAAGAGTGTATGTGTGTGTGTGCGCGCGTGTGTGTGTGTGTGTATGTGTATGTGTGTGTGTGTGTGCGTGTCTCTTCTGCTCGCAGAGGTACGAATACGGCCGTGGCAAGAAGGCCATGCCTGCTGTAAGGAGCAACTAATGGGTAGGAATCGCGAGTTGAAAAGTGTACCTGTGTGTGAGTGTGTTTGTGTGTGCGTGTGTGAGTGTATGTGTGTGTGTGTCCGTTCGGCTTGCAGAGATAAGAATACAGCCGTGGCAAGAAGGCCCTGCCTGTCGTTTAGAAGAGTTTAGGTGTGTGTGTGTGTGGTTGTGAGTGTGTGTGTGTGGTTGTGAGTGTGTGTGTGTGTGTGTCTGTATGGCTCGCAGAGGTGAAAACACGGCCGTGGCAAAAAGGCCCTGCCTGTCGTAAGAGACGACTAATGGGTAGGCGTCGAGAGGTGAAGAGTGTATGTGTGTATGTGTGTGTGCGTGTGTGCGTGTGTGAGTGTGTGTGTGTGTCCGTTGGCTCGCAGAGATAAGAATACGGCCGTGGCAAGAAGCCCTGCCTGTCGTAAGAGGCGACTAATGGGTAGGAGTCGAGAGGTGAAGAGTGTATGTGTGTGTCTGTGTGTGCGTGTGTGTGTGAGTGTGTGTGTGAGTGTGGGTGTATGTATGTGTGTCCGTTCGGCTTGCAGAGATAAGAACACAGCCGAGGCAAGAAGTCCCTGCCTGTCGTAAGGGGCGAGTAATATGTAAGAGTCGAGAGGTGAAGAGTTTAGGTGTGTGTGCGTGTGTGCGTGTGTGTGTGTGAGTGTATGTGTGTGTGCGTGTGTGCGTGCGTGTGTGTGTGTCTGTGAGTGTGTGTGTGTATGTGTGTCCCTTCGGCTCGCAGAGAAAAGAAAACAGCGGTGGCAAGAATGCCTTGCCTGTCGTAAGAGGTGACTAATGGGTAGGAGTCGAGAGGTGAAGAGTGTATGTGTGTGTGCGTGTGTGTGTGTTTGTGCGTATGTGAGTGTGTGTGTATATGTATGTGTGTCCGTTCGGCTTGCAGAGATAAGAATACGGCCGTGACAAGAAGGCCATGCTTGTTGTAATTAGCGGCTAATGGGTAGGAGTCGAGAGGTGAAGAGTGTATGTGTGTGTGCGTGTGTGCGTGTGTGTGTGTGTGAGTGTATGTGTGTGTGCGTGTGTGCGTGCGTGTGTGTGTCTGTGAGTGTGTGTGTGTGTATGTGTGTGCCTTCGGCTCGCAGAGAAAAGAAAACAGCGGTGGCAAGAATGCCATGCCTGTCGTAAGAGGTGATTAATGGGTAGGAGTCGAGAGGTGAAGAGTGTATGTGTGTGTGCGTGTGTGTGTGTTTGTGCGTTTGTAAGTGTGTGTGTATGTATGTAAGTGTCCGTTCGGCTCGCAGAGATTAGAATACGGTCGAGGCAAGAAGGACATGCCTGTCGTAAAAGGCGACTAATGGGTAGGAGTCGAGAGGTGAAGAGTGTATGTGTGTGTGTTTGTGTGCGTGTGTGCGTGCGTGTGTGAGTGTGTGTGTGAGTGTGTGTGTGTCAGTGTGTGTGTGTCCGGTCGGCTCGCAGAGATATGAACACGGCCGTGGCAAAAAGGCTCTGCCTGTCGTAAGAGGAGAATAATGGGTAGGAGTCGAGAGGTGAAGAGTGTATGTGTGTGTGTGCGCGCGTGTGTGTGTGTGTGTATGTGTATGTGTGTGTGTGTGTGTGCGTGTCTCTTCTGCTCGCAGAGGTACGAATACGGCCGTGGCAAGAAGGCCATGCCTGCTGTAAGGAGCAACTAATGGGTAGGAATCGCGAGTTGAAAAGTGTACCTGTGTGTGAGTGTGTTTGTGTGTGCGTGTGTGAGTGTATGTGTGTGTGTGTCCGTTCGGCTTGCAGAGATAAGAATACAGCCGTGGCAAGAAGGCCCTGCCTGTCGTTTAGAAGAGTTTAGGTGTGTGTGTGTGTGGTTGTGAGTGTGTGTGTGTGGTTGTGAGTGTGTGTGTGTGTGTGTCTGTATGGCTCGCAGAGGTGAAAACACGGCCGTGGCAAAAAGGCCCTGCCTGTCGTAAGAGACGACTAATGGGTAGGCGTCGAGAGGTGAAGAGTGTATGTGTGTATGTGTGTGTGCGTGTGTGCGTGTGTGAGTGTGTGTGTGTGTCCGTTGGCTCGCAGAGATAAGAATACGGCCGTGGCAAGAAGCCCTGCCTGTCGTAAGAGGCGACTAATGGGTAGGAGTCGAGAGGTGAAGAGTGTATGTGTGTGTCTGTGTGTGCGTGTGTGTGTGAGTGTGTGTGTGTGTGCGTGTGTGAGTGTGTGTGTATGTATGTGTGTCCGTTCGGCCTGCATAGGTAAGAATACAGCCGAGGCAAGAAGGCCCTGCCTGTCGTAAGGTGCGAGTAATAGGTAGGAGTCGAGAGGTGAAGAGTGTAGGTGTGTGTGTGTGTGTGAATGTGTATGTGTGTCTGTATGGCTCGCAAAGATAAGAACACGGCCGTGGCAAAAAGGCTCTGCCTGTCGAAAGAGGCGTATAATGGGTAGGAGTGGAGAGGTGAAGAATTTATGTGTGTGTGTGTGTGTGCATGTGTGTGTGCGTGTGTGAGTGTGGGTGTATGTATGTGTGTCCGTTCGGCTTGCAGAGATAAGAACACAGCCGAGGCAAGAAGTCCCTGCCTGTCGTAAGGGGCGAGTAATATGTAAGAGTCGAGAGGTGAAGAGTTTAGGTGTGTGTGTGTGTGTGAGTGTGTGTGTGTGTCTGTATGGCTCGCAGAGATAAAAACACGGCCGTGGCAAAAAGGCCCTGCCTGTCTTAAGAGACGACTAATGGGTAGGAGTCGAGAGGTGAAGAGTGTATGTGTGTGTGTGCGTCTGTGCGTGTGTGAGTGTGTGTGTGTGTGTGTCCGTTCGGCTCGCAGAGATAAGAATACGGCCGTGGCAAGAAGGCCCTATCTGTCGTAGGAGGCGACTAATGGGTAGGAGTCGAAAGGTGAAGAGTGTATGTGTGTGTGTGTGTGCGTGTGTGTGTGTGTGTGAGGGTGTGTGTGTGTGTGCGTGTGTGAGTGTGTGTGTATGTATGTGTGTCCGTTCGGCCTGCAGAGATAAGAATACAGCCGAGGCAAGAAGGCCCTGCCTGTCGTAAGGGGCGAGTAATAGGTAGGAGTCGAGAGGTGAAGAGTGTATGTGTGTGTGTGCGTGTGTGCGTGTGTGTGGTGTGTGAGTGTGTGTGTGTATTTGTGTGTGTGATTGTGTGTGTGTCCAGTAGGCTCGCAGAGATAAGAACACGGCCGTGGCAAGAAGGCCCTGCCTGTCGTCAGAGGCGACTAATGGGTAGGAGTCGAGTGCTGAAGAGTGTATATGTGTGTGTGTGTGCGTGTGTGCGTGTGTGTGCGTGTGTGAGTGTGTGTGTATGTTTGTGTGTGTGTGTGTGTGTCCGTTTGGATTGCAGAGATAAGAATACGGCCAAGGCAAGAAGACCCTGCCTTTTGTAAGGGGCGACTAATAGGTAGGAGACGAGAGGTGAAGAGTGTATGTGTGTATGCGTGTGTGCGTGTGTGTGGGTGCGTGTGTGAGTATGTGTGTGTGTGTCCGTTTGGCTTGCAGAGATAAGAATACGGCCGAGGCAAGAAGGCCCTGCCTCTTGTAAGGGGCGACTAATAGGTAGGAGTCGAGAGGTGAAGAGTGTATGTGTGCGTGCGTGTGTGCGTGTGTGTGTGTGTGTGTATGTGCCTTTGGCTCGCAGAGATAAGAAATCAGCGGTTTCAAGAAGGCCATGCCTGTCGTAAGAGGTGACTAATGGGTAGGAGTCGAGAGGTGAAGAGTGTATGTGTCTGTGTGTATGTGTGTGTGTGTCCGTTTGGCTTGCAGAGATAAGAATACGGCCGAGGCAAGAAGACCCTGCCTGTCTTAAGAGGCGACTAATGGATAGGAGTCGAGAGGTGAAGAGTGTATGTGTGTGTGCGCGCGTGTGTGTGTGTGTGCCTGTGTGCGTGTGTTTGTCTGTGCGTGTGTGTGTGTGTCCGTTCGGCTCGCAGAGATAAGAATACGTCCGTGGCAAGAAGGCCCTGCCTGTCCTAAGAGGCGACTAATGGATAGGAATCGAGAGGTGGAGAGTGTGTGCGTGTGGGTGTGCGTGTGCGTGTGTGCGTGTGTGCCTGTGTGCGTGTGTTTGTGTGTGCGTGTGTGTGTGTGTCCGTTCGGCTTGCAGAGATAAGAACACGGCCGTGGCAAGAAGTCCCTGCCTGTCGTAAGAGGAGAATAATGGGTAGAAGTCGAGAGGTGAATAGTGTATTTGTGCTTGCGTGTGTGTGTTTGTGTGTGAGTGTGTGTGTGTCCGTTCGGCTCGCAGAGATAAGAATGCGTTCGTTGCAAGAAGGCCCTGCCTGTCTTAAGAGACGACTAATGGATAGGAGTCGAGAGGTGGAGAGTGTGTGCGTGTGCGTGTGCGATTGCGTGTGTGCGTTTGTGCCTGTGTGCGTGTGTTTGTGTGTGCGTGTGTGTGTGTCCGGTCGGCTCGCTGAAATGAGAACACGGCCGTGGCAAGAAGGCCCTGCCTGTCGTAAGAGGCGACTAATGGGTAGGAGTCGAGAGGTGAAGAGTGTATGTGTGTGTGTACGTGTGTGCGTGTGTGTGTGCGTGTGTGAGTATATGTGTGTGTCCGTTCGGCTTGCAGAGATAAGAATACGTCCGTGGCAAGAAGTCCCTGAATGTCGTAAGAGGCGACTAATGGGTAGGAGTCGAGAGGTTAAGAGTGTATGTGTATGTGTGTGTGCGTGTGTGGGTGTGTGTGTGTTTGTGCGTGTGTAAATATGTGTTTGTATGTATGTGTGTGTCCATTCGGTTCGCAAAGATTAGAATACGGCCGAGGCAAGAAGGACCTGCCTCTTGTAAGGGGCGACTAATAGGTAGGAGTCGAGAGGTGAATAGTGTATGTGTATGTGTGTGTGCGTGTGTGGGTGTGTGTGTGTTTGTGCGTGTGTAAATGTATGTGTGTATGTATGTGTGTGTCCATTCGGTTCGCAGAGATAAGAATACGGCCGAGGCAAGAAGGCCATGCCTGTCGTAAGAGGCGACTAATGGGTAGGAGTCGAGGGGTGAAAAGTGTATTTGTGTGTGTGCGTGTGTGTGCGTGTGTGCGTGCTTGTGTGTGTGAGTGTGTGTGTGTGTATGTGTGTGTGTCCGTTTGGCTCGCAGAGATAAAAATACGTCCGTGGCAAGAAGGCCCTGCCTTTCTTAAGAGGCGACTAATGGATAGGAATCGAGAGGTGGAGAGTGTGTGCGTGTGCGTGTGCGTTTGCGTGTGTGCGTTTGTGCCTGTGTGCGTGTGTTTGTGTGTGCGTGTGTGTGTGTGTCCGTTCGGCTTGCAGAGATAAGAACACGGCCGTGGCAAGAAGGCCCTGCCTGTCTTAAGAGGCGACTAATGGATAGGAATCGAGAGGTGGAGAGTGTGTGCGTGTGAGTGTGCGTGTGCGTGTGTGCGTGTGTGCCTGTGTGCGTGTGTTTGTGTGTGCGTGTGTGTGTGTGTCCGTTCGGCTTGCAGAGATAAGAACACGGCCGTGGCAAGAAGTCCCTGCCTGTCGTAAGAGGAGAATAATGGGTAGAAGTCGAGAGGTGAATAGTGTATTTGTGCTTGCGTGTGTGTGTTTGTGTGTGAGTGTGTGTGTGTCCGTTCGGCTCGCAGAGATAAGAATGCGTTCGTTGCAAGAAGGCCCTGCCTGTCTTAAGAGACGACTAATGGATAGGAGTCGAGAGGTGAAGAGTGTGTGCGTGTGCGTGTGCGATTGCGTGTGTGCGTTTGTGCCTGTGTGCGTGTGTTTGTGTGTGCGTGTGTGTGTGTCCGGTCGGCTCGCTGAAATGAGAACACGGCCGTGGCAAGAAGGCCATGCCTGTCGTAAGAGGCGACTAATGGGTAGGAGTCGAGGGGTGAAAAGTGTATTTGTGTGTGTGCGTGTGTGTGCGTGTGTGCGTGCTTGTGTGTGTGAGTGTGTGTGTGTGTATGTGTGTGTGTCCGTTTGGCTTGCAGAGATAAGAATACGGCCGAGGCAAGAAGGCCCTGCCTGTCGTAAGAAACGACTAATGGGTAGGAGTCGAGCGGTGGAGAGTGTGTGCGTGTGCGTGTGTGTGTGTGCGTGTGTGTGTGTGTCCGTTCGGCTTGCAGAGATAAGAACACGGCCGTGGCAAGAAGTCCCTGCCTGTCGTAATAGGAGAATAATGAGTAGGAGTCGAGAGGTGAAGAGTGTATGTGTGTGTGTGCGTGTGTGCGTGTGTGTGTGCGTGTGTGAGTATGTGTGTGTGTCCGTTCGGCTTGCAGAGATAAGAACACGGCCGTGGCAAGAAGTCCCTGCCTGTCGTAAGAGGAGAATAATGGGTAGGAGTCGAGAGGTGAAGAGTGTATGTGTGTGTGTGTGCGTGTGTGGGCGTGTGTGAGTGGGTGTGTATGTGTGTGTGTCCGTTTGGCTTGCAGAGATAAGAATACGGCCGAGGCCAGAAGGCCCTGCCTCTTGTAAGGGTCAACTAATAAGTAGGAGTCGAGAGGTCAAGAGTGTATGTGTGTGTGTGCGTGTGTGCGTGTGTGTGTGCGTGTGTGTGCGTGTGTGAGTATGTGTGTGTGTTAGTTTGGCTTGCAGAGATGAGAACACGACCGCGGCAAGTAGGCCCTGCTTATCGTAAGAGGCGACTAAAAGGTAGGAGTCGAGAGGTGAAGAGTGTATGTGTGTGTGCGTGTGTGCGTGTGTGTGCTTGTGCGTTTGTGCGTGTGTGAGTGTGTGCGTATAAGTGTGTGTGTCCGTTCGGCTTGCAGAGATATGAATACTGCCGGGGCAAGAAGGCCCTGCCTCTCGTAAGAGGCGACTAAAAGGTAGGGGTCGAGAGGTGAAGAGTGTATGTGTGTGTGTGTGTGAGTGTGTGTCTTTGTCCGCTCGGCTCGCAGAGATAAGATTACGGCCGTGGTAAGAAGGCCCTGCCTGTCTTAAGAGGCGGCTAATGGATATTAGTCGAGAGGTGGAGAGTGTGTGCGTGTGCGTGTGCGTGTGTGTGGGTGCGTGTGTGTGCGTGTGTGCGTGTGTGTGTGTGAGTGTATGTGTGTCCGTTCGGCTCGCAGAGATAAGAACACGGCCGTGGCAAGAAGTCCCTGAATGTCGTAAGAGGCGACTAATGGGTAGGAGTCGAGAGGTAAAGCGTGTATGTGTGTGTATGTGTGTGTGCGAGTGTGTGTGTGTGTATCCGTTTGGCCCGCAGAGATAAGAACACGTCCGTAGCAAGAAGGCCCTGCCTGTCGTAAGAGGCGACTAATGGATAGGAGTCGAGAGGTGGAGAGTGTGTGCGTGTACGTGTGCGTGCGTGTTTAAGTGTGTGTGTATGTGAGTGTGTGAGTGTGTGTGTGTGCGGTCGGCTCGCAGAGATAAGAACACAGCCGTGGCAAGAAGGCCCTGCCTGTCGTAAGAGGCGAGTAATAAGTAGGAGCCGAGAGGTGAAGAGTGTATGTGTGTGTGTGCGTGTGTGCGTGTGTGTGTGCGTGTGTGAGTATGTGTGTGTGTTAGTTCGGCTTGCAGAAATAAGAACACGACCGAGGCAAGAAGGCCCTGCCTATCGTAAGAGGCGACTAATAGGTAGGAGTCGAGAGGTGAAGAGTGTATGTTTGTGTGCGTGTGTGCGTGTGTGTGTGCGTGTGTGAGTATGTGTGTGTGTCCGTTCGGCTTGCAGAGATAAGAATACGGCCGTGGCAAAAAGGCCATGCTTGCTGTAAGGAGCGACTAATTGGTAGTAGTCGATAGGTGAAGAGTGTATGTGTGTGTGCGTGTGTGCGTGTATGTGTGTTTGTGCGTGTGTGAGTGTGTGTGTATAAGTGTGTGTGTCCGTTCGGCTTGCAGAGATATGAATACGGCCGGGGCAAGAAGGCCCTGCCTCTCGTAAGAGGCGACTAAAAGGTAGGGGTCGAGAGGTGAAGAGTGTATGTGTGTGTGTGTGTGTGAGTGTGTGTGTTTGTCCGCTCGGCTCGCAGAGATAGGATTACGGCCGTGGCAAGAAGGCCCTGCCTGTCTTAAGAGGCGGCTAATGGATAGGAGTCGAGAGGTGGAGAGTGTGTGCGTGTGCGTGTGCGTGTGTGTAGGTGCGTGTGTGTGCGTGTGTGCGTGTGTTTGTGTGAGTCTGTGTGTGTCCGTTCGGCTCGCAGAGATAAGAACACGGCCGTGGCAAGAAGTCCCTGAATGTCGTAAGAGGCGACTAATGGGTAGGAGTCGAGAGGTGAAGCGTGTATGTGTGTGTATGTGTGTGTGCGTGTGTGCGTGTGTGGGCGTGTGTGAGTGTGTGTGTGTGTTAGTTTGGCTTGCAGAGATGAGAACACGACCGCGGCAAGAAGGCCCTGCTTATCGTAAGAGGCGACTAAAAGGTAGGAGTCGAGAGGTGAAGAGTGTATGTGTGTGTGCGTGTGTGCGTGTGTGTGTTTGTGCGTGTGTGAGTGTGTGTATAAAAGTGTGTGTGTGTCCGTTCGGCTTGCAGAGATATGAATACGGCCGGGGCAAGAAGGCCCTGCCTCTCGTAAGAGGCGACTAAAAGGTAGGAGTCGAGAGGTGGAGAGTGTGTGCGTGTGCGTGTGCGTGTGTGTGGGTGCGTGTGTGTGCGTGTGTGCGTGTGTTTGTGTGAGTGTGTGTGTGTCCGTTCGGCTCGCAGAGATAAGAACACGGCCGTGGCAAGAAGTCCCTGAATGTCGTAAGAGGCGACTAATGGGTAGGAGTCGAGAGGTGAAGCGTGTATGTGTGTGTATGTGTGTGTGCGAGTGTGTGTGTGTGTGTGTCCGTTTGGCTCGCAGAGATAAGAACACGTCCGTAGCAAGAAGGCCCTGCCTGTCGTAAGAGGCGACTAATGGATAGGAGTCGAGAGATGGAGAGTGTGTGCGTGTACGTGTGCGTGCGTGTTTATGTGTGTGTGTATGTGAGTGTGTGAGTGTGTGTGTGTGCGGTCGGCTCGCAGAGATAAGAACACAGCCGTGGCAAGAAGGCAAGTAATAAGTAGGAGTCGAGAGGTGAAGAGTGTATGTGTGTGTGTGCGTGTGTGCGTGTGTGTGTGCGTGTGTGAGTATGTGTGTGTGTTAGTTCGGCTTGCAGAAATAAGAACACGACCGAGGCAAGAAGGCCCTGCCTATCGTAAGAGGCGACTAATAGGTAGGAGTCGAAAGGTGAAGAGTGTATGTTTGTGTGCGTGTGTGCGTGTGTGGGTGTGTGTGTGTATTTGTGTGTGTGAGTGTGTGTGTGTCCAGTCGGCTCGCAGAGATAAGAACACGGCCGTGGCAAGAAGGCCCTGCCTGTCGTAAGAGGCGACTAATGGATAGGAGTCGAGAGGTGAAGAGTGTATGTGTGTGTGAGTGTGCGTGTGTTCGTGTGTGTGCGTGTGTGAGTGTGTGTGTGTATTTGTGTGTGTGAGTGTGTGTGTCCAGTCGGCATAAGAACACGGCTGTGGCAAGAAGGCCCTGCCTATCGTAAGAGGCGGCTAATAGGTAGGAGTCGAGAGGTGAAGAGTGTATGTGTGTGTGTGCGTGTGTGCGTGTGTGTGTGCGTGTGTGAGTATGTGTGTGTGTCCGTTCGGCTTGCAGAGATAAGAAGACGGCCAAGGCAAGAAGGCCCTGCCTGTCGTAAGAGGCGACTAATAGGTAGGAGTCGAGAGGTGAAGAATGTATGTGTGTGTGCGTGTGTGCGTGTTTGTGTGTGTGTGAGTGTATGTGTGTGTGCGTGTGTGCGTGTGTGAGTATGTGTGTGTGTCCGTTCGTCTTGCAGAGATAAGAACACGGCCGAGGCAAGAAGGCCCTGCCTGTCGTGAGAGGCGAGTAATAGGTATGTGTGTGTGTGTCAGTGTGTGTGTGTGTGTCCGGTCGGCTCGCAGAGATGAGAACACGGCCGTGGCAAGAAGGCACTGCCTGTCGTTAAGAGGCGACTAATGGGTAGGAGTCGAGAGGTGAAGGGTGTATGTGTGTGTGTGCGTGTGTGCGTGTGTGTACGTGTGTGTGTGTATGTGTGTGTGTCTGTTTGGCTTGCAGAGATAAGAATACGGCCGAGGCAAGAAGGCCCTGCCTCTTGTAAAGGGCGACTAATAAGTAGGAGTCGAGAGGTGAAGAGTGTATGTGTGTATGCATGTGTGCGTGTGTACGTGTGTGAGTATGTGTGTGTGTCCGTTCGGCTTGCAGAGATAAGAACACGGCCAAGGCAAGAAGGCCCTGCCTGTCGTAAGAGGCGACTAATGGGTAGGAGTCGAGAGGTGAAGAATGTATGTGTGTGTGCGTGTGTGCGTGTTTGTGTGTGTGTGAGTGTATGTGTGTGTGCGTGTGTGCGTGCGTGTGTGCGTGTGTGTGTGTGAGTGTGTGTGTGTATGTGTGTGTGTGTGTGTGTCCCTTCGCTCGCAGAGATAAGAAAAAAGCGGTGGCAAGAAGGCCATGCCTGTCGTAAGAGGAGAATAATGGGTAGGAGTCGAGAGGTGAAGAGTGTATGTGTGTGTGCGCGTGTGTGCGTGCGTGTGTGAGTGTGTATGTGTATGTGTGTGTGTCAGTGTGTGTGTGTGTCCGGTCGGCTCGCAGAGATGAGAACACGGCCGTGGCAAGAAGGCACTGCCTGTCGTTAAGAGGCGACTTATGGGTAGGAGTCGAGAGGTGAAGAGTGTATGTGTGTGTGTGTGTGTGTGTGTGTGCGTGTGTGCGTGTGTGTGCGTGTGTGTGTGTATGTGTGTGTCTGTTTGGCTTGCAGAGATAAGAATACGGCCGAGGCAAGAAGGCCCTGCCTCTTGTAAGGGGCGACTAATAAGTAGGAGTCGAGAGGTGAAGAGTGTATGTGTGTGTGCGTGTGTGCGTGTGTGTGTGTGTGAGTGTATGTGTGTGTGCGTGTGTGCGTGCGTGTGTGTGTCTGTGAGTGTGTGTGTGTGTGTATGTGTGTCCCTTCGGCTCGCAGAGAAAAGAAAACAGCGGTGGCAAGAATGCCATGCCTGTCGTAAGAGGTGATTAATGGGTAGGAGTCGAGAGGTGAAGAGTGTATGTGTGTGTGCGTGTGTGTGTGTTTGTGCGTTTGTAAGTGTGTGTGTATGTATGTAAGTGTCCGTTCGGGTCGCAGAGATTAGAATACGGTCGAGGCAAGAAGGACATGCCTGTCGTAAAAGGCGACTAATGGGTAGGAGTCGAGAGGTGAAGAGTGTATGTGTGTGTGTTTGTGTGCGTGTGTGCGTGCGTGTGTGAGTGTGTGTGAGTGTGTGTGTGTCAGTGTGTGTGTGTCCGGTCGGCTCGCAGAGATATGAACACGGCCGTGGCAAAAAGGCTCTGCCTGTCGTAAGAGGAGAATAATGGGTAGGAGTCGAGAGGTGAAGAGTGTATGTGTGTGTGTGCGCGCGTGTGTGTGTGTGTGTATGTGTATGTGTGTGTGTGTGTGTGTGCGTGTCTCTTCTGCTCGCAGAGGTACGAATACGGCCGTGGCAAGAAGGCCATGCCTGCTGTAAGGAGCAACTAATGGGTAGGAATCGCGAGTTGAAAAGTGTACCTGTGTGTGAGTGTGTTTGTGTGTGCGTTCGGCTTGCAGAGATAAGAATACAGCCGTGGCAAGAAGGCCCTGCCTGTCGTTTAGAAGAGTTTAGGTGTGTGTGTGTGTGGTTGTGAGTGTGTGTGTGTGGTTGTGAGTGTGTGTGTGTGTGTGTCTGTATGGCTCGCAGAGGTAAAAACACGGCCGTGGCAAAAAGGCCCTGCCTGTCGTAAGAGACGACTAATGGGTAGGCGTCGAGAGGTGAAGAGTGTATGTGTGTGTGTGTGTGTGCGTGTGTGCGTGTGTGAGTGTGTGTGTGTGTCCGTTGGCTCGCAGAGATAAGAATACGGCCGTGGCAAGAAGCCCTGCCTGTCGTAAGAGGCGACTAATGGGTAGGAGTCGAGAGGTGAAGAGTGTATGTGTGTGTCTGTGTGTGCGTGTGTGTGTGAGTGTGTGTGTGTGTGCGTGTGTGAGTGTGTGTGTATGTATGTGTGTCCGTTCGGCCTGCATAGGTAAGAATACAGCCGAGGCAAGAAGGCCCTGCCTGTCGTAAGGTGCGAGTAATAGGTAGGAGTCGAGAGGTGAAGAGTGTAGGTGTGTGTGTGTGTGTGAATGTGTATGTGTGTCTGTATGGCTCGCAAAGATAAGAACACGGCCGTGGCAAAAAGGCTCTGCCTGTCGAAAGAGGCGTATAATGGGTAGGAGTGGAGAGGTGAAGAATTTATGTGTGTGTGTGTGTGTGTGTGCATGTGTGTGTGCGTGTGTGAGTGTGGGTGTATGTATGTGTGTCCGTTCGGCTTGCAGAGATAAGAACACAGCCGAGGCAAGAAGTCCCTGCCTGTCGTAAGGGGCGAGTAATAGGTAAGAGTCGAGAGGTGAAGAGTTTAGGTGTGTGTGTGTGTGAGTGTGTGTGTGTGTCTGTATGGCTCGCAGAGATAAAAACACGGCCGTGGCAAAAAGGCCCTGCCTGTCTTAAGAGACGACTAATGGGTAGGAGTCGAGAGGTGAAGAGTGTATGTGTGTGTGTGCGTCTGTGCGTGTGTGAGTGTGTGTGTGTGTGTGTCCGTTCGGCTCGCAGAGATAAGAATACGGCCGTGGCAAGAAGGCCCTATCTGTCGTAGGAGGCGACTAATGGGTAGGAGTCGAAAGGTGAAGAGTGTATGTGTGTGTGTGTGCGTGTGTGTGTGTGTGTGAGGGTGTGTGTGTGTGTGCGTGTGTGAGTGTGTGTGTATGTATGTGTGTCCGTTCGGCCTGCAGAGATAAGAATACAGCCGAGGCAAGAAGGCCCTGCCTGTCGTAAGGGGCGAGTAATAGGTAGGAGTCGAGAGGTGAAGAGTGTATGTGTGTGTGTGCGTGTGTGCGTGTGTGTGGTGTGTGAGTGTGTGTGTGTATTTGTGTGTGTGAGTGTGTGTGTGTCCAGTAGGCTCGCAGAGATAAGAACACGGCCGTGGCAAGAAGGCCCTGCCTGTCGTCAGAGGCGACTAATGGGTAGGAGTCGAGTGCTGAAGAGTGTATATGTGTGTGTGTGTGCGTGTGTGCGTGTGTGTGCGTGTGTGAGTGTGTGTGTATGTTTGTGTGTGTGTGTGTGTCCGTTTGGATTGCAGAGATAAGAATACGGCCAAGGCAAGAAGACCCTGCCTTTTGTAAGGGGCGACTAATAGGTAGGAGACGAGAGGTGAAGAGTGTATGTGTGTATGCGTGTGTGCGTGTGTGTGTGTGCGTGTGTGAGTATGTGTGTGTGTGTCCGTTTGGCTTGCAGAGATAAGAATACGGCCGAGGCAAGAAGGCCCTGCCTCTTGTAAGGGGCGACTAATAGGTAGGAGTCGAGAGGTGAAGAGTGTATGTGTGCGTGCGTGTGTGCGTGTGTGTGTGTGTGTATGTGCCTTTGGCTCGCAGAGATAAGAAATCAGCGGTTTCAAGAAGGCCATGCCTGTCGTAAGAGGTGACTAATGGGTAGGAGTCGAGAGGTGAAGAGTGTATGTGTCTGTGTGTATGTGTGTGTGTGTCCGTTTGGCTTGCAGAGATAAGAATACGGCCGAGGCAAGAAGACCCTGCCTGTCTTAAGAGGCGACTAATGGATAGGAGTCGAGAGGTGAAGAGTGTATGTGTGTGTGCGCGCGTGTGTGTGTGTGTGCCTGTGTGCGTGTGTTTGTCTGTGCGTGTGTGTGTGTGTCCGTTCGGCTCGCAGAGATAAGAATACGTCCGTGGCAAGAAGGCCCTGCCTGTCCTAAGAGGCGACTAATGGATAGGAATCGAGAGGTGGAGAGTGTGTGCGTGTGGGTGTGCGTGTGCGTGTGTGCGTGTGTGCCTGTCGCGTGTGTTTGTGTGTGCGTGTGTGTGTGTGTCCGTTCGGCTTGCAGAGATAAGAACACGGCCGTGGCAAGAAGTCCCTGCCTGTCGTAAGAGGAGAATAATGGGTAGAAGTCGAGAGGTGAATAGTGTATTTGTGCTTGCGTGTGTGTGTTTGTGTGTGAGTGTGTGTGTGTCCGTTCGGCTCGCAGAGATAAGAATGCGTTCGTTGCAAGAAGGCCCTGCCTGTCTTAAGAGACGACTAATGGATAGGAGTCGAGAGGTGGAGAGTGTGTGCGTGTGCGTGTGCGATTGCGTGTGTGCGTTTGTGCCTGTGTGCGTGTGTTTGTGTGTGCGTGTGTGTGTGTCCGGTCGGCTCGCTGAAATGAGAACACGGCCGTGGCAAGAAGGCCCTGCCTGTCGTAAGAGGCGACTAATGGGTAGGAGTCGAGAGGTGAAGAGTGTATGTGGGTGTGTACGTGTGTGCGTGTGTGTGTGCGTGTGTGAGTATATGTGTGTGTCCGTTCGGCTTGCAGAGATAAGAATACGTCCGTGGCAAGAAGTCCCTGAATGTCGTAAGAGGCGACTAATGGGTAGGAGTCGAGAGGTTAAGAGTGTATGTGTATGTGTGTGTGCGTGTGTGGGTGTGTGTGTGTTTGTGCGTGTGTAAATATGTGTTTGTATGTATGTGTGTGTCCATTCGGTTCGCAAAGATTAGAATACGGCCGAGGCAAGAAGGCCCTGCCTCTTGTAAGGGGCGACTAATAGGTAGGAGTCGAGAGGTGAATAGTGTATGTGTATGTGTGTGTGCGTGTGTGGGTGTGTGTGTGTTTGTGCGTGTGTAAATGTATGTGTGTATGTATGTGTGTGTCCATTCGGTTCGCAGAGATAAGAATACGGCCGAGGCAAGAAGGCCATGCCTGTCGTAAGAGGCGACTAATGGGTAGGAGTCGAGGGGTGAAAAGTGTATTTGTGTGTGTGCGTGTGTGTGCGTGTGTGCGTGCTTGTGTGTGTGAGTGTGTGTGTGTGTATGTGTGTGTGTCCGTTTGGCTCGCAGAGATAAAAATACGTCCGTGGCAAGAAGGCCCTGCCTTTCTTAAGAGGCGACTAATGGATAGGAATCGAGAGGTGGAGAGTGTGTGCGTGTGGGTGTGCGTGTGCGTGTGTGCGTGTGTGCCTTTGTGCGTGTGTTTGTGTGTGCGTGTGTGTGTGTGTCCGTTCGGCTTGCAGAGATAAGAACACGGCCGTGGCAAGAAGTCCCTGCCTGTCGTAAGAGGAGAATAATGGGTAGAAGTCGAGAGGTGAATAGTGTATTTGTGCTTGCGTGTGTGTGTTTGTGTGTGAGTGTGTGTGTGTCCGTTCGGCTCGCAGAGATAAGAATGCGTTCGTTGCAAGAAGGCCCTGCCTGTCTTAAGAGACGACTAATGGATAGGAGTCGAGAGGTGGAGAGTGTGTGCGTGTGCGTGTGCGATTGCGTGTGTGCGTTTGTGCCTGTGTGCGTGTGTTTGTGTGTGCGTGTGTGTGTGTCCGGTCGGCTCGCTGAAATGAGAACACGGCCGTGGCAAGAAGGCCATGCCTGTCGTAAGAGGCGACTAATGGGTAGGAGTCGAGGGGTGAAAAGTGTATTTGTGTGTGTGCGTGTGTGTGCGTGTGTGCGTGCTTGTGTGTGTGAGTGTGTGTGTGTGTATGTGTGTGTGTCCGTTTGGCTTGCAGAGATAAGAATACGGCCGAGGCAAGAAGGCCCTGCCTGTCGTAAGAAACGACTAATGGGTAGGAGTCGAGGGGTGAAAAGTGTATTTGTGTGTGTGCGTGTGTGTGCGTGTGTGCGTGCTTGTGTGTGTGAGTGTGTGTGTGTGTATGTGTGTGTGTCCGTTTGGCTCGCAGAGATAAAAATACGTCCGTGGCAAGAAGGCCCTGCCTTTCTTAAGAGGCGACTAATGGATAGGAATCGAGAGGTGGAGAGTGTGTGCGTGTGGGTGTGCGTGTGCGTGTGTGCGTGTGTGCCTGTGTGCGTGTGTTTGTGTGTGCGTGTGTGTGTGTGTCCGTTCGGCTTGCAGAGATAAGAACACGGCCGTGGCAAGAAGTCCCTGCCTGTCGTAAGAGGAGAATAATGGGTAGAAGTCGAGAGGTGAATAGTGTATTTGTGCTTGCGTGTGTGTGTTTGTGTGTGAGTGTGTGTGTGTCCGTTCGGCTCGCAGAGATAAGAATGCGTTCGTTGCAAGAAGGCCCTGCCTGTCTTAAGAGACGACTAATGGATAGGAGTCGAGAGGTGGAGAGTGTGTGCGTGTGCGTGTGCGATTGCGTGTGTGCGTTTGTGCCTGTGTGCGTGTGTTTGTGTGTGCGTGTGTGTGTGTCCGGTCGGCTCGCTGAAATGAGAACACGGCCGTGGCAAGAAGGCCATGCCTGTCGTAAGAGGCGACTAATGGGTAGGAGTCGAGGGGTGAAAAGTGTATTTGTGTGTGTGCGTGTGTGTGCGTGTGTGCGTGCTTGTGTGTGTGAGTGTGTGTGTGTGTATGTGTGTGTGTCCGTTTGGCTTGCAGAGATAAGAATACGGCCGAGGCAAGAAGGCCCTGCCTGTCGTAAGAAACGACTAATGGGTAGGAGTCGAGCGGTGGAGAGTGTGTGCGTGTGCGTGTGTGTGTGTGCGTGTGTGTGTGTGTCCGTTCGGCTTGCAGAGATAAGAACACGGCCGTGGCAAGAAGTCCCTGCCTGTCGTAATAGGAGAATAATGAGTAGGAGTCGAGAGGTGAAGAGTGTATGTGTGTGTGTGCGTGTGTGCGTGTGTGTGTGCGTGTGTGAGTATGTGTGTGTGTCCGTTCGGCTTGCAGAGATAAGAACACGGCCGTGGCAAGAAGTCCCTGCCTGTCGTAAGAGGAGAATAATGGGTAGGAGTCGAGAGGTGAAGAGTGTATGTGTGTGTGTGTGCGTGTGTGCGTGTGTGGGCGTGTGTGAGTGTGTGTGTATGTGTGTGTGTCCGTTTGGCTTGCAGAGATAAGAATACGGCCGAGGCCAGAAGGCCCTGCCTCTTGTAAGGGTCAACTAATAAGTAGGAGTCGAGAGGTCAAGAGTGTATGTGTGTGTGTGCGTGTGTGCGTGTGTGTGTGCGTGTGTGCGTGTGTGAGTATGTGTGTGTGTTAGTTTGGCTTGCAGAGATGAGAACACGACCGCGGCAAGAAGGCCCTGCTTATCGTAAGAGGCGACTAAAAGGTAGGAGTCGAGAGGTGAAGAGTGTATGTGTGTGTGCGTGTGTGCGTGTGTGTGCTTGTGCGTTTGTGCGTGTGTGAGTGTGTGTGTATAAGTGTGTGTGTCCGTTCGGCTTGCAGAGATATGAATACTGCCGGGGCAAGAAGGCCCTGCCTCTCGTAAGAGGCGACTAAAAGGTAGGGGTCGAGAGGTGAAGAGTGTATGTGTGTGTGTGTGAGTGTGTGTCTTTGTCCGCTCGGCTCGCAGAGATAAGATTACGGCCGTGGTAAGAAGGCCCTGCCTGTCTTAAGAGGCGGCTAATGGATATTAGTCGAGAGGTGGAGAGTGTGTGCGTGTGCGTGTGCGTGTGTGTGGGTGCGTGTGTGTGCGTGTGCGCGTGTGTGTGTGTGAGTGTATGTGTGTCCGTTCGGCTCGCAGAGATAAGAACACGGCCGTGGCAAGAAGTCCCTGAATGTCGTAAGAGGCGACTAATGGGTAGGAGTCGAGAGGTAAAGCGTGTATGTGTGTGTATGTGTGTGTGCGAGTGTGTGTGTGTGTATCCGTTTGGCCCGCAGAGATAAGAACACGTCCGTAGCAAGAAGGCCCTGCCTGTCGTAAGAGGCGACTAATGGATAGGAGTCGAGAGGTGGAGAGTGTGTGCGTGTACGTGTGCGTGCGTGTTTAAGTGTGTGTGTATGTGAGTGTGTGAGTGTGTGTGTGTGCGGTCGGCTCGCAGAGATAAGAACACAGCCGTGGCAAGAAGGCCCTGCCTGTCGTAAGAGGCGAGTAATAAGTAGGAGCCGAGAGGTGAAGAGTGTATGTGTGTGTGTGCGTGTGTGCGTGTGTGTGTGCGTGTGTGAGTATGTGTGTGTGTTAGTTCGGCTTGCAGAAATAAGAACACGACCGAGGCAAGAAGGCCCTGCCTATCGTAAGAGGCGACTAATAGGTAGGAGTCGAGAGGTGAAGAGTGTATGTTTGTGTGCGTGTGTGCGTGTGTGTGTGCGTGTGTGAGTATGTGTGTGTGTCCGTTCGGCTTGCAGAGATAAGAATACGGCCGTGACAAAAAGGCCATGCTTGCTGTAAGGAGCGACTAATTGGTAGTAGTCGATAGGTGAAGAGTGTATGTGTGTGTGCGTGTGTGCGTGTATGTGTGTTTGTGCGTGTGTGAGTGTGTGTGTATAAGTGTGTGTGTCCGTTCGGCTTGCAGAGATATGAATACGGCCGGGGCAAGAAGGCCCTGCCTCTCGTAAGAGGCGACTAAAAGGTAGGGGTCGAGAGGTGAAGAGTGTATGTGTGTGTGTGTGTGTGTGAGTGTGTGTGTTTGTCCGCTCGGCTCGCAGAGATAGGATTACGGCCGTGGCAAGAAGGCCCTGCCTGTCTTAAGAGGCGGCTAATGGATAGGAGTCGAGAGGTGGAGAGTGTGTGCGTGTGCGTGTGCGTGTGTGTAGGTGCGTGTGTGTGCGTGTGTGCGTGTGTTTGTGTGAGTCTGTGTGTGTCCGTTCGGCTCGCAGAGATAAGAACACGGCCGTGGCAAGAAGTCCCTGAATGTCGTAAGAGGCGACTAATGGGTAGGAGTCGAGAGGTGAAGCGTGTATGTGTGTGTATGTGTGTGTGCGTGTGTGCGTGTGTGGGCGTGTGTGAGTGTGTGTGTGTGTTAGTTTGGCTTGCAGAGATGAGAACACGACCGCGGCAAGAAGGCCCTGCTTATCGTAAGAGGCGACTAAAAGGTAGGAGTCGAGAGGTGAAGAGTGTATGTGTGTGTGCGTGTGTGCGTGTGTGTGTTTGTGCGTGTGTGAGTGTGTGTATATAAGTGTGTGTGTCCGTTCGGCTTGCAGAGATATGAATACGGCCGGGGCAAGAAGGCCCTGCCTCTCGTAAGAGGCGACTAAAAGGTAGGAGTCGAGAGGTGGAGAGTGTGTGCGTGTGCGTGTGCGTGTGTGTGGGTGCGTGTGTGTGCGTGTGTGCGTGTGTTTGTGTGAGTGTGTGTGTGTCCGTTCGGCTCGCAGAGATAAGAACACGGCCGTGGCAAGAAGTCCCTGAATGTCGTAAGAGGCGACTAATGGGTAGGAGTCGAGAGGTGAAGCGTGTATGTGTGTGTATGTGTGTGTGCGAGTGTGTGTGTGTGTGTGTCCGTTTGGCTCGCAGAGATAAGAACACGTCCGTAGCAAGAAGGCCCTGCCTGTCGTAAGAGGCGACTAATGGATAGGAGTCGAGAGATGGAGAGTGTGTGCGTGTACGTGTGCGTGCGTGTTTATGTGTGTGTGTATGTGAGTGTGTGAGTGTGTGTGTGTGCGGTCGGCTCGCAGAGATAAGAACACAGCCGTGGCAAGAAGGCAAGTAATAAGTAGGAGTCGAGAGGTGAAGAGTGTATGTGTGTGTGTGCGTGTGTGCGTGTGTGTGTGCGTGTGTGAGTATGTGTGTGTGTTAGTTCGGCTTGCAGAAATAAGAACACGACCGAGGCAAGAAGGCCCTGCCTATCGTAAGAGGCGACTAATAGGTAGGAGTCGAAAGGTGAAGAGTGTATGTTTGTGTGCGTGTGTGCGTGTATGTGTGCGTGTGTGAGTATGTGTGTGTGTCCGTTCGGCTTGCAGTGATAAGAACACGGCCAAGGCAAGAAGGCCCTGCCTATCGTAAGAGGCGACTAATTGGTAGGAGTCGAGAGGTGAAGAGTGTATGTGTGTGTGTGAGTGTGTGCGTGTGTGTGTGCGTGTGTGAGTATGTGTGTGTGTTAGTTCGGCTTGCAGAAATAAGAACACGACTGAGGCAAGAAGGCCCTGCCTATCGTAAGAGGCGACTAATAGGTAGGAGTCGAGAGGTGAAGAGTGTATGTTTGTGTGCGTGTGTGCGTGTGTGTGTGCGTGTGTAAGTATGTGTGTGTGTCCGTTCGGCTTGCAGTGATAAGAACACGGCCAAGGCAAGAAGGCCCTGCCTATCGTAAGAGGCGACTAATAGGTAGGAGTCGAGAGGTGAAGAATGTATGTGTGTGTGCGTGTGGGCGTGTTTGTGTGTGTGTGAGTGTATGTGTGTGTGCGTGTGTGCGTGCGTGTGTGTGTGTGTGTGTTTGTGAGTGTGTGTGTATGTATGTGTGTGTGTCCCTTCAGCTTGCAGAGATAAGAAAACAGCCGTGGCAAGAAAGCGATGCAAATCGTACATGGCGACTAATGGATAGGAGTCGAGAGGCGAAGAGTGGGCGACTAATAAGTAGGAGTCGAGAGGTGAAAAGTGTATGTGTGTGTGCGTGTGTGCGTGTGTGTGTGCGTGTGTGAGTATGTGTGTGTGTTAGTTTGGCTTGCAGAAATAAGAACACGACCGAGGCAACAAGGCCCTGTCTATCGTAAGAGGCGACTAATAGGTAGGAGTCGAGAGATAAAGAGTGTATGTTTGTGTGCGTGTGTGCGTGTGTGTGTGCGTGTGTGAGTATGTGTGTGCGTCCGTTCGGCTTGCAGTGATAAGAACACGGCCAAGGCAAGAAGGCCCTGCCTGTCGTGAGAGACGACTAATAGGTAGGAGTCGAGAGGTGAAGAATGTATGTGTGTGTGCGTATGTGCGTGTTTGTGTGTGTGTGAGTGTATGTGTGTGTGCATGTGTGCGTGCGTGTGTGCGTGTGTGTGTGTGAGTGTGTGTGTATGTGTGTGTCCGTTCGGCTTGCAGAGATAAGAACACGGCCGTGGCAAGAAGTCCCTGCCTGTCGTAAGAGGAGAATAATGGGTAGGAGTCGAGAGGTGAAGAGTGGGCGACTAATAAGTAGGAGTCGAGAGGTGAAGAGTGTATGTGTGTCGGTGAGTGTGTGCGTGTGTGTGTGCGTGTGTGAGTATGTGTGTGTGTCCGTTCGGCTTGCAGAGATAAGAATACGGCCGAGGCAAAAGGCCCTGCCTGTCGTGAGAGACGACTAATAGGTAGGAGTCGAGAGGTGAAGAATGTATGTGTGTGTGCGTATGTGCGTGTTTGTGTGTGTGTGAGTGTATGTGTGTCCGTTCGGCTTGCAGAGATAAGAACACGGCCGTGGCAAAAAGTCCCTGCCTGTCGTAAGAGGAGAATAATGGGTAGGAGTCGAGAGGTGAGGAGTGTATATGTGTGTGTGCGTGTGTGCGTACGTGTGTGAGTGTGTGTGTGAATATGTGTGTGTCAGTGTGTGTGTGTCCGTGCGGCTCGCAGAGATTAGAATACGGCCGAGGCAGGAAGGCCATGCTTGCTGTAAGGAGCGACTAATGGGTAGGAGTCGAGAGGTGAAGAGTGTATGTGTGTGTGTGCGTGTGTGCGTGTGTGTGTGCGTGTGTGAGTGTGTGTGTGACCGGTCGGCTCGCAGTGATAAGGACACGTCCGTGCCAAGAAGGCCCTGCCTGTCGTAAGAGGCGACTAATGGGTAGGAGTCGAGAGGTGAAGAGTGTATGTGTGTGTGAGTGTGCGGGTGTGTGCGTGTGTGAGTGTGTGTGTATTTGTGTGTGTGTGAGTGTGTGTGTGTCCAGTCGGCTCGCAGAGATAAGAACACGGCCGTGGCAAGAAGGCCCTGCCTGTAGGAGTAGGAGTCAAGAGGTGAAGAATGTATGTGTGTGTGCGTGTGTGCGTGTTTGTGTGTGTGTGAGTGTATGTGTGTGTGCGTGTGTGCGTGCGTGTGTGAGTATGTGTGTGTGTATGTGTGTGTGTATGTGTGTGTGTAGCCCTTCGGCTCGCAGAGATAAGAATACGTCCGTGGCAGGAAGGCCATGCTTGCTGTAAGGAGCGACCTATGGGTAGGAGTCGAGAGGTGAAGCGTGTATGTGTGTGTGTGTGTATGTGTGCAAGTGTGTGTGTGTGTGTCCGTTCGGCTCGCAGAGATAGGTATACGTCTGTGGCAAGAAGGCCCTGCCTGTCTTAAGAGGCGACTAATGGATAGGAGTCGAGAGGTGGAGAGTGTGTGCGTGTGCGTGTGTGCGTGTTTGTGTGTGTGTGAGTGTATGTGTGTGTGCGTGTGTGCGTGCGTGTGTGCGTGTGTGAGTATGTGTGTGTTAGTTCGGCTTGCAGAAATGAGAACACGACCGAGGCAAGAAGGCCCTGCCTATCGTAAGAGGCTACTAATAGGTAGGAATCGAGAGGTGAAGAGTGTATGTGTGTGTGTGCGTGTGTGCGTGTGTGTGTGCGTGTGTAAGTATGTGTGTGTGTCCGTTCGGCTTGCAGAGATAAGAACACGGCCAAGGCAAGAAGGCCCTGCCTGTCGTAAGAGGCGACTAATGGATAGGAGTCGAGAGGTGGAGAGTGTATGTGTGTGTGTGCGTGTGTGTGTGTGTGCGTGTGTGTGTGCGTGTGTGAGTATGTGTGTGTGCCCGTTCGGCTTGCAGAGATAAGAACACGGCCAAGGCAAGAAGGCCCTGCCTGTCGTAAGAGGCGACTAATATATAGGAGTCGAGAGGTGAAGAATGTATGTGTGTGTGCGTGTTTACGTGTTTGTGTGTGTGTGAGTGTATGTGTGTGTGCGTGTGTGCGTGCGTGTGTGCGTGTGTGAGTATGTGTGTGTGTGTGTCCGTTCGTCTTGCAGAAATAAGAACACGGCCGAGGCAAGAAGGCCCTGCCTGTCGTGAGAGTAGACTAATAGATAGGATTAGAGGGGTGAAGAATGTATGTGTGTGTGCGTGTGTGCGTGTTTGTGTGTGTGTGAGTGTATGTGTGTGTGCGTGTGTGAGTGCGTGTGTGCGTGTGTGTGTGTGAGTGTGTGTGTGTATGTGTGTGTGTGTGTGTGTGTCCCTTCGCTCGCAGAGATAAGAAAAAAGCGGTGACAAGAGGACCATGCCTGTCGTAAGAGGCGACTAATGGATAGGAGTCGAGAGGTGGAGAGTGTGTGCGTGTGCGTGTGCGTGTGCGTGAGTGTGTGCGTGTGTGGGTGTGTGTGTGTTTTTGCGTGTGTAAGTGTGTGTGTGTATGTTTTTGTGTGTCCATTCGGCTCGCAGAGATTAGAATAGGGCCGAGGCAAGAAGGCCATGCCTGTCGTAAGAGGCGACTAATTGGTAGGAGTCGAGAGGTGAAAAGTGTTTTTGTGTGTATGCGTGTGCGTGTGAGTGTGTATGTGTCCGTTCGGCTTGCAGAGATAAGTGAGTGAGTGAGTAAGTGTATGTGAGTGTGCGTGTGTGTGCGTGTGTGAGTGTGTGTGTGTATTTGTGTGTGTGAGTGTGTGTGTGTCCAGTCGGCTCGCAGAGATAAGAACACGGCCGTGGCAAGAAGGCCCTGCCTGTCGTAAGAGGCGACTAATGGATAGGAGTCGAGAGGTGAAGAGTGTATGTGTGTGTGAGTGTGCGTGTGTTCGTGTGTGTGCGTGTGTGAGTGTGTGTGTGTATTTGTGTGTGTGAGTGTGTGTGTCCAGTCGGCATAAGAACACGGCTGTGGCAAGAAGGCCCTGCCTATCGTAAGAGGCGGCTAATAGGTAGGAGTCGAGAGGTGAAGAGTGTATGTGTGTGTGTGCGTGTGTGCGTGTGTGTGTGCGTGTGTGAGTATGTGTGTGTGTCCGTTCGGCTTGCAGAGATAAGAAGACGGCCAAGGCAAGAAGGCCCTGCCTGTCGTAAGAGGCGACTAATAGGTAGGAGTCGAGAGGTGAAGAATGTATGTGTGTGTGCGTGTGTGCGTGTTTGTGTGTGTGTGAGTGTATGTGTGTGTGCGTGTGTGCGTGTGTGAGTATGTGTGTGTGTCCGTTCGTCTTGCAGAGATAAGAACACGGCCGAGGCAAGAAGGCCCTGCCTGTCGTGAGAGGCGAGTAATAGGTATGTGTGTGTGTGTCAGTGTGTGTGTGTGTGTCCGGTCGGCTCGCAGAGATGAGAACACGGCCGTGGCAAGAAGGCACTGCCTGTCGTTAAGAGGCGACTAATGGGTAGGAGTCGAGAGGTGAAGGGTGTATGTGTGTGTGTGCGTGTGTGCGTGTGTGTACGTGTGTGTGTGTATGTGTGTGTGTCTGTTTGGCTTGCAGAGATAAGAATACGGCCGAGGCAAGAAGGCCCTGCCTCTTGTAAAGGGCGACTAATAAGTAGGAGTCGAGAGGTGAAGAGTGTATGTGTGTATGCGTGTGTGCGTGTGTACGTGTGTGAGTATGTGTGTGTGTCCGTTCGGCTTGCAGAGATAAGAACACGGCCAAGGCAAGAAGGCCCTGCCTGTCGTAAGAGGCGACTAATGGGTAGGAGTCGAGAGGTGAAGAATGTATGTGTGTGTGCGTGTGTGCGTGTTTGTGTGTGTGTGAGTGTATGTGTGTGTGCGTGTGTGCGTGCGTGTGTGCGTGTGTGTGTGTGAGTGTGTGTGTGTATGTGTGTGTGTGTGTGTGTGTCCCTTCGCTCGCAGAGATAAGAAAAAAGCGGTGGCAAGAAGGCTATGCCTGTCGTAAGAGGAGAATAATGGGTAGGAGTCGAGAGGTGAAGAGTGTATGTGTGTGTGTGCGTGTGTGCGTGCGTGTGTGAGTGTGTATGTGTATGTGTGTGTGTCAGTGTGTGTGTGTGTCCGGTCGGCTCGCAGAGATGAGAACACGGCCGTGGCAAGAAGGCACTGCCTGTCGTTAAGAGGCGACTTATGGGTAGGAGTCGAGAGGTGAAGAGTGTATGTGTGTGTGTGTGTGTGTGTGTGCGTGTGTGCGTGTGTGTGCGTGTGTGTGTGTATGTGTGTGTCTGTTTGGCTTGCAGAGATAAGAATACGGCCGAGGCAAGAAGGCCCTGCCTCTTGTAAGGGGCGACTAATAAGTAGGAGTCGAGAGGTGAAGAGTGTATGTGTGTATGCGTGTGTGCGTGTGTGTGTGCTTGTGTAAGTGTATGCGTGTGCGTGTGTTTGTGAGTGTGTGTGTGTGCGTGTATGTGTGTGTGTATCCCTTCGGCTCGCAGAGATAAGAAAACAGCCGTGGCAAGAAGGCCATGCCTGTCGTAAGAGACGACTAATGGGTAGGAGTCGAGAGGTGAAGAGTGTATGTGTGTGTGTGTGTGTGTGTGTGCGTGTGTGCGTGTGTGTGCGTGTGTGTGTGTATGTGTGTGTCTGTTTGGCTTGCAGAGATAAGAATACGGCCGAGGCAAGAAGGCCCTGCCTCTTGTAAGGGGCGACTAATAAGTAGGAGTCGAGAGGTGAAGAGTGTATGTGTGTATGCGTGTGTGCGTGTGTGTGTGCTTGTGTAAGTGTATGCGTGTGCGTGTGTTTGTGAGTAAGTGTGTGTGCGTGTTTGTGTGTGTGTGTATCCCTTCGGCTCGCAGAGATAAGAAAACAGCCGTGGCAAGAAGGCCATGCCTGTCGTAAGAGACGACTAATGGGTAGGAGTCGAGACGTGAAGAGTGTATGTGTGTGTGTGTGTGCGTGTGTGCGTGTGTGTGTGAGTATGTGTGTGTGTATGTGTGTGTGTATCCCTTCGGCTCGCAGAGATAAGAATACGTCCGTGGCAAGAAGGCCATGCTTGCTGTAAGGAGCGACTAATTGGTAGGAGTCGAGAGGTGAAGCGTGTATGTGTGTGTGTGTGTGTGTGTGTGTGTGTGTGTGTGTGCAAGTGTGTGTGTGTGTGTCCGTTCGGCTCGCTGAGATAGGAATACGTCTGTGGCAAGAAGGCCCTGCCTGTTTTAAGAGGCGACTAATGGATAGGAGTCGAGAGGTGGAGAGTGTGTGCGTGTGCGTGTGCGTGTGTGCGTGTATGCCTCTGTGCGTGTGTTTGTGTGTGCGTGTGTGTGTGTCCGTTCGGCTTGCAGAGATAAGAACACCGCCTTGGCAAGAAGGCTCTGCTAGTCGTAAGAGGCGACTAATGGGTAGGAGTCGAGAGGTGAAAAGTGTATGTGTGTTTAAGTGTGCGTGTGTGCGTGTGTGTGCGTGTGTGAGTGTGTGTGTGTGTATTTGTGTGTGTGAGTGTGTGTGTCCAGTCGGCTCGATGAGATAAGAACACGGCCGTGGCAAGAAGGCCCTGCCTGTCGTAAGAGGCGTGTGCGTGTGTGTGCGTGTGTGAGTGTGTGTGTATTTGTGTGTGTGAGTGTGTGTGTGAAGTCGGCTCGCAGAGATAAGAATACGGCCGAGGCAAGAAGGCCCTGCCTCTTGTATGGGGCGACTAATAGGTAGGAGTCGAGAGGTGAATAGTGTATGTGTGTGTGTGCGTGTGTGGGTGTGTGTATGTTTGTGCGTGTGTAAGTGTGTGTGTATGTATGTGTGTGTCCATTCGGCTCGCAGAGATTAGAATACGGCCGAGGCAAGAAGGCCCTGCCTGTCGTAAGTAGCGACTAATGGGTAGGAGTCGAGAGGTGAAGAGTGTATGTGTGTGTGTGCGTGTGTGAGTGTGTGTGTGTGTCCGGTCGTCTCGCAGAGATAAGAACACGGCAGTGGCAAGAAGGCCCTGCCTGTCGTAAGAGGCGACTAATGGATAGGAATCGAGAGGTGGAGAATGTGTGCGTGTGCGTGTGTGCGTGTGTGCGTGTGTGCCTGTGTGCGTGTGTTTGTGTGTGCGCGTGTGTGTGTATCCGTTCGGCTTGCAGAGATAAGAACACGGCCGTGGCAAGAAGTCCCTGCCTGTCGTAAGAGGCGACTAATGGGATGTAGTCGAGAGGTGAAGAGGGTACGTGAGGGTGTGTGTGTGTTTGTGCGTGTGTAAGTGTGTGTGTGTATGTTTGTGTGTGTCCATTCGGCTCGCAGAGATTAGAATACGGCAGAGTAATAAGTAGGAGTCGAGAGGTGAAGAGTGTATGTGTGTGTGTGCTTGTGTGCGTGTGTGTGCGTGTGTGAGTATGTGTGTGTGTTAGTTCGGCTTGCAGAAATAAGAACACGACCGAGGCAAGAAGGCCCTGCCTGTCGTGAGAGACGACTAATAGGTAGGAGTCGACAGGTGAAGAATGTATGTGTGTGTGCGTATGTGCGTGTTTGTGTGTGTGAGTGTATGTGTGTGTGCGTGTGTGCGTGCGTGAGTGTGTGTGTGTTTGTGAGTGTGTGTGTGTATGTGTGTGTGTCCCTTCGGCTTGCAGAGATAAGAACACGGCCGTGGCAAGAAGTACCTGCCTGTCGTAAGAGGAGAATAATGGGTAGGAGTCGAGAGGTGAAGAGTGTGTGCGTGTGCGTGTACATGTGCGTGTGTGTGTGTGCGTGTGTGTGTGTGCGTGTTTGTGTGTGTGTGAGTGTATGTGTGTGTGCGTGTTTGCGTGCGTGAGTGTGTGTGTGTTTGTGAGTGTGTGTGTGTATGTGTGTGTGTCCCTTCGGCTTGCAGAGATAAGAACACGGCCGAGGCAAGAAGGCCCTGCCTGTCGTGAGAGACGACTAATAGGTAGGAGTCGACAGGTGCGTGCGTGTGTGTGAGTGTGTGTGTCTCTCGACTCCTACCTATTAGTCGTCTCTCACGACAGGCAGGGCCTTCTTGCCTCGGCCGTGTTCTTATCTCTGCAAGCCGAACGGACAAACACACATACTAACACACGCACACACACACGCACACACGCACCCAGACACATACACTCTTCACCTCTCGACTCCTACCCATTATCCCTCTATTACGACAGGCAGGGACTTTTTGACACGGCCGTGTTCTTATCTCTGCAAGCCGAACGGACACACACACACACACGCACACACACACACGCACATGTACACGCACACGCACACACTCTTCACCTCTCGACTCCTACCCATTATTCTCCTCTTACGACAGGCAGGTACTTCTTGCCACGGCCGTGTTCTTATCTCTGCAAGCCGAACGGACACACACATACACACACACACTCACACACACACACGCACACACGCACGCACACACGCACACACACATACACTCACACACACACAAACACGCACACACGCACACACACATGCATTCTTCACCTCTCGACTCCTACCAATTAGTCGCCACTTACGACAGGCAGGGCATTCTTGCCTCGGCCGTATTCTTATCTCTGCAAGCCAAACGGACACATACACACTCACACACACAAGCACGCACACACGCACACACATGCACACACACAAAAACACTTTTCACCTCTCGACTCCTACCCATTAGTTGCCTCTTACGACAGGCATGGCCTTCCTGCCTCGGCCGTATTCTAATCTCTGCGAGCCGAATGGACACACACATACATACACACACACACACACTTACACACGCACAAACACACACACACCCACACACGCACACACACACACACACACACACATACACTCTTCACCTCTCGACTCCTACCAATAAGTCGCCACTTACGACAGGCAGGGCCTTCTTGCCTCGGCCGTATTCTTATCTCTGCAAGCCGAAGGGACACATACACACTCACACACACAAGCACGCACACAAGCACACACACGCACACACACAAAAACACTTTTCACCTCTCGACTCCTACCAATTAGTCGCCGCTTACGACAGGCAGGGCCTTCTTAGCACGGACGTGTCCTTATCACTGCGAACCGACCGGACACACACACTCACACACGCACACATACACGCACACACGCACACACACACATACACTCTTCACCTCTCGACTCCTACCTATTAGTCGCCTCTTACGATAGGCAGGGCTTTCTTGCCTCGGTCGTGCTCTTATCTCTGCAAGCCGAACTAACACACACCCATACTCACACACGCACACACACGCACACGCATACACACATACACTCTTCACCTCTCGACTCCTACTTATTAGTCGCCCCTTACAAGAGGCAAGGCCTTCTTGCCTCGGCCGTATTCTTATCTCTGCAAGCCAAACAGACACACACACATACACACACACACACTCACACACGCACGCACACACGCACACACACACATACACTCTTCACCTCTCGACTCCTACCCATTATTCTCCTCTTACGACAGGCAGGGACATCTTGCCACGGCCGTGTTCTTATCTCTGCAAGCCAAACGGACACACACACACGCACACACACACACACGCACACGCACACGCACACGCACACGCACACACTCTCCACCTCTCGACTCCTATCCATAAGTCGCCTCTTACGACAGGCATGGCCTTCTTGCCACCGCTTTTTTCTTATCTCTGCGAGCGAAGGGACACACACACACACACACATACACACACACACTCACACACACACACGCACACACGCACGCCTACACGCACACACACATACACTCACACACACACAAACACGCACACACGCACACACACATACATTCTTCACCTCTCTAATCCTACCTATTAGTCGCCTCTCACAACAGGCAGGGCCTTCTTGCCTCGGCCGTGTTCTTATTTCTGCAAGACGAACGGACACACACACACATACTCACACACGCACACACGCACACACACATACACTCACACACACACAAACACGTACCCACGCACATACACATACATTCTTCACCTCTCGACTCCTACCTATTAGTCGCCTCTTACGACAGGCAGGGCCTTCTTGCCTTGGCCGTGTTCTTATCTCTGCAAGCCAAACGGACACACACACATACTCACACACGCACACACACACGCACACACGCACACACACACAAACACTCTTCACCTCTCGACTCCTACCTATTAGTCGCCTCTTACGATAGGCAGGGCCAGCTTGCCTCGGTCGTGTTCTTATTTCTGCAAGTTGAACTAACACACACACATACTCACACACGCACACACACACGCACACACGCACACACACACATACACTCTTCACCTCTCGACTCCTACTTATTAGTCGCCCATTACAAGAGGCAGGGCCTTCTTGCCTTGGCCGTATTCTTATCTCTGCAAGCCAAACAGACACACACACATACACACACACTTACACACGCACACGCACGCACACGCACACGCACACACTCTTCACCTCTCGACTCCTATCCATTAGTCGCCTCTTAAGACAGGCAGGGCCACGGACGTATACCTATCTCTGCAAACCGAACGGACACACACACACACTTGCACACATACACACACACACACACATACACGCTTCACCTCTCGACTTCTACCCATTAGTCGCTCCTTACAGCAAGCATGGCCTTCTTGCCACGGACGTATGCTTATCTCTGCGAGCCGAAAAGATACACACACATACACACACACATACACACACATACTCACACACACACGCACACACGCACACACACACATACACTCTTCACCACTTGACTCCTACCTATTAGTCGGCTCTTACGATAGGCAGGGCCTTCTTGCCACGGCCGTGTTCTTATCTCTGCGAGCCGACTGGACACACACACTCACACACGCACACACACACGCACACACGCACACACACACATACACTCTTCACCTCTCGACTCCTACCAATTAGTCGCCACTTACGACAGGCAGGGCATTCTTGCCTCGGCCGTATTCTTATCTCTGCAAGCCGAACGGACACATACACACTCACACACACAAGCACGCACACACGCACACACACGCACACACACAAAAACACTTTTCACCTCTCGACTCCTACCCATTAGTTGCCTCTTACGACAGGCATGGCCTTCTTGCCTCGGCTGTATTCTAATCTTTGCGAGCCGAATGGACACACACATACATACACACACACACTTACACACGCACAAACACACACACACACCCACACACGCACACACACACACACATACACTCTTCACCTCTCGACTCCTACCAATTAGTCGCCACTTACGACAGGCAGGGCCTTCTTGCCTCGGCCGTATTCTTATCTCTGCAAGCCGAACGGACACATACACACTTACACACACAAGCACGCACACACGCACACACACGCACACACACAAAAACACTTTTCACCTCTCGATTCCTACCCATTGGTTGCCTCTTACGACAGGCATGGCCCTCTTGCCTCTGCCGTATTTTTATCTCTGCAAGCCGAACGGACACATACAAACTCACACACACAAGCACGCACACACGCACACACACGCACACACACAAAAACACTTTTCACCTCTCGACTCCTACCAATTAGTCGCCACTTACGACAGGCAGGGCCTTCTTGCCTCGGCCGTATTCTTATCTCTGCAAGCCGAACGGACACATACACACTCACACACACACGCACGCACACACGCACACACACAAATACACTCTTCACCTCTCGACTCCTACCCATTAGTCGCCTCTTACGACAGGCATGGCCTTCTTGCCTCTGCCGTATTCTAATCTCTGCGAGCAGAATGGACACACACAAACATACACTTACACACGCACAAACACACACACACCCACACACGCACACACTCACGTACCCTCTTCACCTCTCGACTCCTACCCATTAGTCGCCTCTTACGACAGGCAGGGACTTCTTGCCACGGCCGTGTTCTTATCTCTGCGAGCCGAACTGACACACACACACTCACACACACACACGCATACACGCACACACGTACGCACACACGCACACACACACATACACTTTTCACCTCTCGACTCCTACCCATTATTCCCCTCTTACGACAGGCATGGACTTTTTGCCACGGCCGTGTTCTTATCTCTGCAAGCAGAACAGACACACACACACACACGCACACACACACACGCACACGCACACGCACACGCACACGCACACACTCTTCACCTCTCGACTCCTACCCATTATTACCTCTTACGACAGGCAGGTACTTCTTGCCACGGCCGTGTTTTTATCTCTGCAAGCCGAACGGACACACACATACACACACACACTCACACACACACACGCACACACGCACGCACACACGCACACACACACATACACTCACACACACACAAACACGCACATACGCACACACACATACATTCTTCACCTCTCGACTCCTACCTATTAGTCGTCTCTCACGACAGGCAGGGCCTTCTTGCCTCGGCCGTGTTCTTATCTCTGCAAGCCGAACGGACAAACACACATACTCACACACGCACACACACACGCACACACGCACCCAGACACATACACTCTTCACCTCTCGACTCCTACCCATTATCCCTCTCTTACGACAGGCAGGGACTTTTTGACACGGCCGTGTTCTTATCTCTGCAAGCCGAACAGACACACACACACACGCACACACACACACGCACATGTACACGCACACGCACACACTCTTCACCTCTCGACTCCTACCCATTATTCTCCTCTTACGACAGGCAGGTACTTCTTGCCACGGCCGTGTTCTTATCTCTGCAAGCCGAACGGACACACACATACACACACACACTCACACACACACACGCACACACGCACGCACACACGCACACACACATACACTCACACACACACAAACACGCACATACGCACACACACAGGTGTGTGCGTGTGTGTGTGTGAGTGTGTGTGTGTATGTGTGTGTCCGTTCGGCTTGCAGAGATAAAAACACGGCCGTGGCAAGAAGTACCTGCCTGTCGTAAGAGGTAATAATGGGTAGGAGTCGAGAGGTGAAGAGTGTGTGCGTGTGCGTGTGCGTGTGCGTGTGCGTGTGTGTGTGTGCGTGTGTGTGTGTGTGTGTCTGTTCTGCTTGCAGAGATAAGAACACGGCCGTGGCAAAAAGTCCATGCCTGTCGTAAGAGGGGAATAATGGGTAGGAGTCGAGAGGTGAAGAGTGTATGTCTGTGTGTGCGTGTGTGCTTACGTGTGTGCGTGTATGCGTGTGTGTGTGTGAGTGTGTGTGTGTCAGTTCGGCTCGCAGAGATAAGAACACGGCCGTGGCAAGAAGTCCCTGCCTGTCGTAAGAGGCGACTAATGGTAGGAGTCGAGAGGTGAAGAGGGTACTTGAGTGTGTGCGTGTGTGGGTGTGTGTGTGTTTGTGCGTGTGTAAGTGTGTGTGTGTATGTTTGTGTGTGTCCATTCTGCTCGCAGAGATTAGAATACGGCAGAGGCAAGAAGGCCATGCCTGTCGTAAGAGGCGACTAATGGGTAGGAGTCGAGAGGTGAAGAGTGTATTTGTGTGTGTGCGTGTGTGCGTGCGTGTATGTGTGAGTGTGTATGTGTCCGTTCGGCTTGCAGAGATAAAAATACGGCCGAGGCAAGAAGGCCCTGCCTGTCGTAAGTGGCGACTAATTGGTAGGAGTCGAGAGGTGAAAAGTGTTTTTGTGTGTGTGCGTGTGTGTGCGTGTGTGCATGCTTGTGTGTGTGAGTTTGTATGTGTCCGTTCGGCTTGCAGAGATAAAAATACGGCCGAGGCAAGAGGGCCATGCCTGTCGTAAGAGGCAACCAATGGGTAGGAGTCGAGAGGTGAAAAGTGTTTTTGTGTGTGTGCGTGTGTGTGCGTGTGTGCGTGCT
>NW_027311888.1:2160000-2165000 GCF_040954645.1 Diabrotica undecimpunctata | reverse complement strand
GTGTGCGTGCGTGTGCGTGTGTAAGTGTTTGTGTATGTGTGTGTGTCTGTTTGGCTTGCAGAGATAAGAATACGGCCAAGGCAAGAAGGCCCTGCCTCTTGTAATGGGCGACTAATAAGTAGGAGTCGAGAGGTGGAGAGTGTATGTGTGTGTGCGTGTGTGCGTGTGTGTGTGCGTGTGTGAGTATGTGTGTGTGTCCGTTTGGCTTGCATATATAAGAGCACGACTAAGGCAAGAAGGCCCTGCCTATCGTAAGAGCCGACCAATAGGTAGGAGTCAAGAGGTGAAGAGTATATGTGTGTGTGTGCGTGTGTGCGTGTGTGTGTGAGTATGTGTGTGTATGTGTGTGTGTATGTGTGTGTATCCCTTCGGCTCGCAGAGATAAGCATACGTCCGTGGCAAGAAGGCCATGCTTGCTGTAAGGAGCGACTAATGGGTAGGATTCGAGAGGTGAAGCGTGTATGTGTGTGTATGTGTGTATGTGTGCAAGTGTGTGTGTGTGTGTCCGTTCGGTTTGCAGAGATAGGTAATCGTCCGTGGCAAGAAGGCCCTGCCTGTCTTAAGAGGCGACTAATGAATAGGAGTCGAGAGGTGAAGAGTGTGTGCGTGTGCGTGTGCGTGCGTGTGCGTGTGTAAGTGTTTGTGTATGTGTGTGTGTCTGTTTGGCTTGCAGAGATAAGAATACGGCCAAGGCAAGAAGGCCCTGCCTCTTGTAATGGGCGACTAATAAGTAGGAGTCGAGAGGTGGAGAGTGTATGTGTGTGTGCGTGTGTGCATCTGTGTGCGTGTGTGAGTATGTGTGTGTGTTAGTTCGTCTTGCAGAAATAAGAACACGACCGAGGCAAGCAGGCCCTGCCTATCGTAAGAGGCGACTAATAGGTAGGAGTCGAGAGGTGAAGAGTGTATGTGTGTGTGCGTGTGTGCGTGTGTGTGTGCGTGTGTGAGTATGTGTGTGTGTCCGTTTGGCTTGCAGAGATAAGAACACGGCCAAGGCAAGAAGGCCCTGCCTGTCGTAAGAGGCGACTAATAGGTAGGAGTCGAGAGGTGAAGAATGTATGTGTGTGTGTGTGCGTGTGTGCGTGTGTGTGCGTTTGTGTGTATGTGTGTGTGTCTGTTTGGCTTGCAGAGATAAGAATACGGCCGAGGCAAGAAGGCCTTTCCTCTTGTAAGGGGCGACTAATAGGTAGGATTAGAGAGGTGAAGAATGTATGTGTGTGTGCGTGTGTGCGTGTTTGTGTGTGTGTGAGTGTATGTGTGTGTGCGTGTATGCGTGCGTGTGTGCTTGTGTGTGTGTGAGTGTGTGTGTGTATGTGTGTGTGTGTGTGTCCCTTCGCTCGCAGAGATAAGAAAAAAGCGGTGGCAAGAAGGCCATGCCTGTCGTAAGAGGCCACTAATGGATAGGAGTCGAGAGGTGGAGAGTGTGTGCGTGTGCGTGTGCGTGTGCGTGTGTGTGTGTGTGCGTGTGTGTGTGTGTCCGTTTGGCTTGCAGAGATAAGAACACGGCCGTGGCAAGATGTCCCTGCCTGTCGTAAGAGGAGAATAATGGGTAGGAGTCGAGAGGTGAAGAGTGTATGTGTGTGTGTGCGTGTGTACGTGCGTGTGTGAGTGTGTGTGTGTATGTGTGTGTGTCAGTGTGTGTGTGTGTCCGGTCGGCTCGCAGAGATGAGAACACGGCCGTGGCAAGAAGGCACTGCCTGTCGTTAAGAGGCGACTAATGGGTAGTAGTCGAGAGGTGAAGAGTGTATGTGTGTGTGTGTGTGCGTGTGTGGGTGTGTGTGCGTGTGTGTGTATGTGTGTGTGTCTGTTTGGCTTGCAGAGATAAGAATACGGCCGAGGCAAGAAGGCCTTGCCTCTTGTAAGGGGCGACTAATAAGTAGGAGTCGAGAGGTGAAGAGTGTATGTGTGTATGCGTGTGTGCGTGTGTGTGCGTGTGTGAGTATGTGTGTGTGTTAGTTCGGCTTGCAGAGATAAGAGCACGACCGAGGCAAGAAAGCCCTGCCTATCGTAAGAGGCGACTAATAGGTAGGAGTCGAGAGGTGAAGAGTGTATGTGTGTGTGTGCGTGTGTGCGTGTGTGTGCGTGTGAGCGTGCGTGTGTGTGTGAGTGTGTGTGTGTGTCCGTTCGGCTTGCAGGGATAAGAATACGGCCGAGGCAAGAAGGCACTGTCTGTCGTAAGTGGCGACTAATTGGTAGGAGTCGAGAGGTGAAGAGTGTATGTGTGTGTGCGTGTTTGCGTGTGTGTGCGTGTGTGCGTGCGTGTGTGTGTGAGTGTGTGTGTCCGTTCGGCTTGCAGAGATAAGAATACGGCCGAAACAAGAAGGCCCTGCCTGTCGTAAGTGGCGACTAATGGGTAGGAGTCGAGAGGTGAAGAGTGTATGTGTGTGTGTGTGTGTGCGTGTGTGCGTGTATGTGTGCGTGTGTGAGTGTGTGTGTCCGGTCGGCTCGCAGTGATAAGGACACGTCCGTGCCAAGAAGGCCCTGCCTGTCGTAAGCGGCAACTAATTGGTAGGAGTCGAAAGGTGAAAAGTGTTTTTGTGTGTGTGCGTGTGTGTGCGTGTGTGCGTGCTTGTGTGTGTGAGTGTGTATGTGTCCGTTCGGCTTGCAGAGATAAGAATACGGCCGAGGCAAGAAGGCCCTGCCTGTCGTAAGTGGCGACTTATTGGTAGGAGTCGAGAGGTGAAGAGTGTATGTGTGTGTGTGCGTGTGTGGATGTGTGTGTGTTTGTGCGTGTGTAAGTGTGTGTGTGTATGTATGTGTGTGTCCATTCGGCTCGCAGAGATTAGAATACGGTCGAGGCAAGAAGGCCATGCCTGTCGTAAGAGGCAACTAATGGGTAGGAGTCGAGAGGTGAAGAGTGTATGTGTGTGTGAGTGTGCGTGTGTGCGTGTGTGTGCGTGTGTGAGTGTGTGTGTGTATTTGTGTGTGTGAGTGTGTGTGTCCAGTCGGCCCGCAGAGATAAGAACACGGCCGTGGCAAGAAGGCCCTGCCTGTCGTAAGAGGCGACTAATGGGTAGGGGTCGAGTGGTGAAGAGTGTATATGTGTGTGCGTATGTGCGTATTTGTGTGTGTGTGAGTGTATGTGTGTGTGCGTGTGTGCGTGCGTGTGTGCGTGTGTGAGTATGTGTGTGTGTTAGTTCGGCTTGCAGAAATAAGAACACGGCCGTGGCAAGAAGGCCCTGCCTGTCGTAATAGGCGACTAATGGGTAGGGGTCGAAAGGTGAAGAGTGTATGTGTGTGTGAGTGTGCGTGTGTGTGCGTGTGTGAGTGTGTGTGTGTATTTGTGTGTGAGTGTGTGTGTGTCCAGTCGGCTCGCAGAGATAAGAACACGGCCGTGGCAAGAAGGCCCCGCCTGTCGTAAGAGGCGACTAATGGGTAGGAGTCGAGAGGTGAAGAGTGTATGTGTGTGTGAGTGTGCGTGTGTGCGTGTGTGTGCGTGTGTGAGTGTGTGTGTGTATTTGTGTGTGTGAGTGTGTGTGTCCAGTCGGCCCGCAGAGATAAGAACACGGCCGTGGCAAGAAGGCCCTGCCTGTCGTAAGAGGCGGCTAATAGGTAGGAGTCGAGAGGTGAAGAGTGTATGTGTGTGTGCGTGTGTGTGTGTTTGTGTGTGTGTGAGTGTATGTGTGTGTTCGTGTGTGCGTGCGTGTGTGAGTATGTGTGTGTATGTGTGTATGTATGTGTGTGTGTGTGTATCCCTTCGGCTCGCAGAGATAAGAATACGTCCGTGGCAGGAAGGCCATGCTTGCTGTAAGGAGCGACTAATGGGTAGGAGTCTAGAGGTAAAGCGTGCATGTGTGTGTGTATGTGTGCAAGTGTGTGTGTGTGTATGTCCGTTCGGCTCGCAGAGATAGGTATACGTACGTGGCAAGAGGGCCCTGCCTGTCTTAAGAGGCGACTAATGGATAGGAGTCGAGAGGTGGAGAGTGTGTGCGTGTGCGTGTGCGTGTGTGTGCATGTGTAAGTGTGTGTGTATGTGTGTGTTTCTGTTTGGCTTGCAGAGATAAGATTACGGCCGAGGCAAGAAGGCCCTGCCTCTTGTAATGGGCGACTAATAAGTAGGAGTCGAGAGGTGAAGAGTGTATGTGTGTGTGTGCGTGTGTGCGTGTGTGTGTGCGTGTGTGAGTATGTGTGTGTGTCCGTTCGGCTTGCAGAGATAAGAACACGGCCAAGGCAAGAAGGCCCTGCCTGTCGTAAGAGGCGACTAATAGGTAGGAGTCGGGAGGTGAAGAATGTATGTGTGTGTGCGTGTGTGCGTGTTTGTGTGTGTGTGAGTGTATGTGTGTGTGCGTGTGTGCGTGCGTGTGTGCGTGTGTGAGTATGTGTGTGTGTTAGTTCGGCTTGCAGAAATAAGAACACGACCGAGGCAAGAAGGCCCTGCCTATCGTAAGAGGCGGCTAATAGGTAGGAGTCGACAGGTGAAGAGTGTATGTGTGTGTGTGTGCGTGTGTGCGTGTGTGTGTGCGTGTGTGAGTATGTGTGTGTGTGTCCGTTCGGCTTGCAGAGATAAGAACACGGCCAAGGCAAGAATAGGTAGGAGTCGAGAGGTGAAGAATGTATGTGTGTGTGCGTGTGTGCGTGTTTGTGTGTGTGTGAGTGTATGTGTGTGTGCGTGTGTGCGTGTGTGAGTATGTGTGTGTGTCCGTTCGTCTTGCAGAGATAAGAACACAGCCGAGGCAAGAAGGCCCTGCCTGTCGTGAGAGTCGAGTAATAGGTATGTGTGTGAGTGTCAGTGTGTGTGTGTGTTCGGTCGGCTCGCAGAGATGAGAACACGGCCGTGGCAAGAAGGCACTGCCTCTTGTAAAGGGCGAGTATGCGTATGCGTGTGTGCGTGTGTGTGCGTGTGTGTGCGTGTGTGAGTATGTGTGTGTTAGTTCGGCTTGCAGAGATAAGAGCACGACCGAGGCAAGAAAGCCCTGCCTATCGTAAGAGGCGATTAATAGGTAGGAGTCGAGAGGTGAAGAGTGTATGTGTGTGTGTGCGTGTGTGCGTGTGTGTGCGTGTGA
>NW_027311888.1:2132500-2155000 GCF_040954645.1 Diabrotica undecimpunctata | reverse complement strand
TCTTGCAGAGATAAGAACACGGCCGAGGCAAGAAGGCCCTGCCTGTCGTGAGAGGCGAGTAATAGGTATGTGTGTGTGTGTCAGTGTGTGTGTGTGTGTCCGGTCGGCTCGCAGAGATGAGAACACGGCCGTGGCAAGAAGGCACTGCCTGTCGTTAAGAGGCGACTAATGGGTAGGAGTCGAGAGGTGAAGGGTGTATGTGTGTGTGTGCGTGTGTGCGTGTGTGTACGTGTGTGTGTGTATGTGTGTGTGTCTGTTTGGCTTGCAGAGATAAGAATACGGCCGAGGCAAGAAGGCCCTGCCTCTTGTAAAGGGCGACTAATAAGTAGGAGTCGAGAGGTGAAGAGTGTATGTGTGTATGCATGTGTGCGTGTGTACGTGTGTGAGTATGTGTGTGTGTCCGTTCGGCTTGCAGAGATAAGAACACGGCCAAGGCAAGAAGGCCCTGCCTGTCGTAAGAGGCGACTAATGGGTAGGAGTCGAGAGGTGAAGAATGTATGTGTGTGTGCGTGTGTGCGTGTTTGTGTGTGTGTGAGTGTATGTGTGTGTGCGTGTGTGCGTGCGTGTGTGCGTGTGTGTGTGTGAGTGTGTGTGTGTATGTGTGTGTGTGTGTGTGTCCCTTCGCTCGCAGAGATAAGAAAAAAGCGGTGGCAAGAAGGCCATGCCTGTCGTAAGAGGAGAATAATGGGTAGGAGTCGAGAGGTGAAGAGTGTATGTGTGTGTGCGCGTGTGTGCGTGCGTGTGTGAGTGTGTATGTGTATGTGTGTGTGTCAGTGTGTGTGTGTGTCCGGTCGGCTCGCAGAGATGAGAACACGGCCGTGGCAAGAAGGCACTGCCTGTCGTTAAGAGGCGACTTATGGGTAGGAGTCGAGAGGTGAAGAGTGTATGTGTGTGTGTGTGTGTGTGTGTGTGCGTGTGTGCGTGTGTGTGCGTGTGTGTGTGTATGTGTGTGTCTGTTTGGCTTGCAGAGATAAGAATACGGCCGAGGCAAGAAGGCCCTGCCTCTTGTAAGGGGCGACTAATAAGTAGGAGTCGAGAGGTGAAGAGTGTATGTGTGTGTGCGTGTGTGCGTGTGTGTGTGTGTGAGTGTATGTGTGTGTGCGTGTGTGCGTGCGTGTGTGTGTCTGTGAGTGTGTGTGTGTGTGTATGTGTGTCCCTTCGGCTCGCAGAGAAAAGAAAACAGCGGTGGCAAGAATGCCATGCCTGTCGTAAGAGGTGATTAATGGGTAGGAGTCGAGAGGTGAAGAGTGTATGTGTGTGTGCGTGTGTGTGTGTTTGTGCGTTTGTAAGTGTGTGTGTATGTATGTAAGTGTCCGTTCGGGTCGCAGAGATTAGAATACGGTCGAGGCAAGAAGGACATGCCTGTCGTAAAAGGCGACTAATGGGTAGGAGTCGAGAGGTGAAGAGTGTATGTGTGTGTGTTTGTGTGCGTGTGTGCGTGCGTGTGTGAGTGTGTGTGAGTGTGTGTGTGTCAGTGTGTGTGTGTCCGGTCGGCTCGCAGAGATATGAACACGGCCGTGGCAAAAAGGCTCTGCCTGTCGTAAGAGGAGAATAATGGGTAGGAGTCGAGAGGTGAAGAGTGTATGTGTGTGTGTGCGCGCGTGTGTGTGTGTGTGTATGTGTATGTGTGTGTGTGTGTGTGCGTGTCTCTTCTGCTCGCAGAGGTACGAATACGGCCGTGGCAAGAAGGCCATGCCTGCTGTAAGGAGCAACTAATGGGTAGGAATCGCGAGTTGAAAAGTGTACCTGTGTGTGAGTGTGTTTGTGTGTGCGTTCGGCTTGCAGAGATAAGAATACAGCCGTGGCAAGAAGGCCCTGCCTGTCGTTTAGAAGAGTTTAGGTGTGTGTGTGTGTGGTTGTGAGTGTGTGTGTGTGGTTGTGAGTGTGTGTGTGTGTGTGTCTGTATGGCTCGCAGAGGTAAAAACACGGCCGTGGCAAAAAGGCCCTGCCTGTCGTAAGAGACGACTAATGGGTAGGCGTCGAGAGGTGAAGAGTGTATGTGTGTGTGTGTGTGCGTGTGTGCGTGTGTGAGTGTGTGTGTGTGTCCGTTGGCTCGCAGAGATAAGAATACGGCCGTGGCAAGAAGCCCTGCCTGTCGTAAGAGGCGACTAATGGGTAGGAGTCGAGAGGTGAAGAGTGTATGTGTGTGTCTGTGTGTGCGTGTGTGTGTGAGTGTGTGTGTGTGTGCGTGTGTGAGTGTGTGTGTATGTATGTGTGTCCGTTCGGCCTGCATAGGTAAGAATACAGCCGAGGCAAGAAGGCCCTGCCTGTCGTAAGGTGCGAGTAATAGGTAGGAGTCGAGAGGTGAAGAGTGTAGGTGTGTGTGTGTGTGTGAATGTGTATGTGTGTCTGTATGGCTCGCAAAGATAAGAACACGGCCGTGGCAAAAAGGCTCTGCCTGTCGAAAGAGGCGTATAATGGGTAGGAGTGGAGAGGTGAAGAATTTATGTGTGTGTGTGTGTGTGTGTGCATGTGTGTGTGCGTGTGTGAGTGTGGGTGTATGTATGTGTGTCCGTTCGGCTTGCAGAGATAAGAACACAGCCGAGGCAAGAAGTCCCTGCCTGTCGTAAGGGGCGAGTAATAGGTAAGAGTCGAGAGGTGAAGAGTTTAGGTGTGTGTGTGTGTGTGAGTGTGTGTGTGTGTCTGTATGGCTCGCAGAGATAAAAACACGGCCGTGGCAAAAAGGCCCTGCCTGTCTTAAGAGACGACTAATGGGTAGGAGTCGAGAGGTGAAGAGTGTATGTGTGTGTGTGCGTCTGTGCGTGTGTGAGTGTGTGTGTGTGTGTGTCCGTTCGGCTCGCAGAGATAAGAATACGGCCGTGGCAAGAAGGCCCTATCTGTCGTAGGAGGCGACTAATGGGTAGGAGTCGAAAGGTGAAGAGTGTATGTGTGTGTGTGTGCGTGTGTGTGTGTGTGTGAGGGTGTGTGTGTGTGTGCGTGTGTGAGTGTGTGTGTATGTATGTGTGTCCGTTCGGCCTGCAGAGATAAGAATACAGCCGAGGCAAGAAGGCCCTGCCTGTCGTAAGGGGCGAGTAATAGGTAGGAGTCGAGAGGTGAAGAGTGTATGTGTGTGTGTGCGTGTGTGCGTGTGTGTGGTGTGTGAGTGTGTGTGTGTATTTGTGTGTGTGAGTGTGTGTGTGTCCAGTAGGCTCGCAGAGATAAGAACACGGCCGTGGCAAGAAGGCCCTGCCTGTCGTCAGAGGCGACTAATGGGTAGGAGTCGAGTGCTGAAGAGTGTATATGTGTGTGTGTGTGCGTGTGTGCGTGTGTGTGCGTGTGTGAGTGTGTGTGTATGTTTGTGTGTGTGTGTGTGTGTCCGTTTGGATTGCAGAGATAAGAATACGGCCAAGGCAAGAAGACCCTGCCTTTTGTAAGGGGCGACTAATAGGTAGGAGACGAGAGGTGAAGAGTGTATGTGTGTATGCGTGTGTGCGTGTGTGTGTGTGCGTGTGTGAGTATGTGTGTGTGTGTCCGTTTGGCTTGCAGAGATAAGAATACGGCCGAGGCAAGAAGGCCCTGCCTCTTGTAAGGGGCGACTAATAGGTAGGAGTCGAGAGGTGAAGAGTGTATGTGTGCGTGCGTGTGTGCGTGTGTGTGTGTGTGTATGTGCCTTTGGCTCGCAGAGATAAGAAATCAGCGGTTTCAAGAAGGCCATGCCTGTCGTAAGAGGTGACTAATGGGTAGGAGTCGAGAGGTGAAGAGTGTATGTGTCTGTGTGTATGTGTGTGTGTGTCCGTTTGGCTTGCAGAGATAAGAATACGGCCGAGGCAAGAAGACCCTGCCTGTCTTAAGAGGCGACTAATGGATAGGAGTCGAGAGGTGAAGAGTGTATGTGTGTGTGCGCGCGTGTGTGTGTGTGTGCCTGTGTGCGTGTGTTTGTCTGTGCGTGTGTGTGTGTGTCCGTTCGGCTCGCAGAGATAAGAATACGTCCGTGGCAAGAAGGCCCTGCCTGTCCTAAGAGGCGACTAATGGATAGGAATCGAGAGGTGGAGAGTGTGTGCGTGTGGGTGTGCGTGTGCGTGTGTGCGTGTGTGCCTGTCGCGTGTGTTTGTGTGTGCGTGTGTGTGTGTGTCCGTTCGGCTTGCAGAGATAAGAACACGGCCGTGGCAAGAAGTCCCTGCCTGTCGTAAGAGGAGAATAATGGGTAGAAGTCGAGAGGTGAATAGTGTATTTGTGCTTGCGTGTGTGTGTTTGTGTGTGAGTGTGTGTGTGTCCGTTCGGCTCGCAGAGATAAGAATGCGTTCGTTGCAAGAAGGCCCTGCCTGTCTTAAGAGACGACTAATGGATAGGAGTCGAGAGGTGGAGAGTGTGTGCGTGTGCGTGTGCGATTGCGTGTGTGCGTTTGTGCCTGTGTGCGTGTGTTTGTGTGTGCGTGTGTGTGTGTCCGGTCGGCTCGCTGAAATGAGAACACGGCCGTGGCAAGAAGGCCCTGCCTGTCGTAAGAGGCGACTAATGGGTAGGAGTCGAGAGGTGAAGAGTGTATGTGGGTGTGTACGTGTGTGCGTGTGTGTGTGCGTGTGTGAGTATATGTGTGTGTCCGTTCGGCTTGCAGAGATAAGAATACGTCCGTGGCAAGAAGTCCCTGAATGTCGTAAGAGGCGACTAATGGGTAGGAGTCGAGAGGTTAAGAGTGTATGTGTATGTGTGTGTGCGTGTGTGGGTGTGTGTGTGTTTGTGCGTGTGTAAATATGTGTTTGTATGTATGTGTGTGTCCATTCGGTTCGCAAAGATTAGAATACGGCCGAGGCAAGAAGGCCCTGCCTCTTGTAAGGGGCGACTAATAGGTAGGAGTCGAGAGGTGAATAGTGTATGTGTATGTGTGTGTGCGTGTGTGGGTGTGTGTGTGTTTGTGCGTGTGTAAATGTATGTGTGTATGTATGTGTGTGTCCATTCGGTTCGCAGAGATAAGAATACGGCCGAGGCAAGAAGGCCATGCCTGTCGTAAGAGGCGACTAATGGGTAGGAGTCGAGGGGTGAAAAGTGTATTTGTGTGTGTGCGTGTGTGTGCGTGTGTGCGTGCTTGTGTGTGTGAGTGTGTGTGTGTGTATGTGTGTGTGTCCGTTTGGCTCGCAGAGATAAAAATACGTCCGTGGCAAGAAGGCCCTGCCTTTCTTAAGAGGCGACTAATGGATAGGAATCGAGAGGTGGAGAGTGTGTGCGTGTGGGTGTGCGTGTGCGTGTGTGCGTGTGTGCCTTTGTGCGTGTGTTTGTGTGTGCGTGTGTGTGTGTGTCCGTTCGGCTTGCAGAGATAAGAACACGGCCGTGGCAAGAAGTCCCTGCCTGTCGTAAGAGGAGAATAATGGGTAGAAGTCGAGAGGTGAATAGTGTATTTGTGCTTGCGTGTGTGTGTTTGTGTGTGAGTGTGTGTGTGTCCGTTCGGCTCGCAGAGATAAGAATGCGTTCGTTGCAAGAAGGCCCTGCCTGTCTTAAGAGACGACTAATGGATAGGAGTCGAGAGGTGGAGAGTGTGTGCGTGTGCGTGTGCGATTGCGTGTGTGCGTTTGTGCCTGTGTGCGTGTGTTTGTGTGTGCGTGTGTGTGTGTCCGGTCGGCTCGCTGAAATGAGAACACGGCCGTGGCAAGAAGGCCATGCCTGTCGTAAGAGGCGACTAATGGGTAGGAGTCGAGGGGTGAAAAGTGTATTTGTGTGTGTGCGTGTGTGTGCGTGTGTGCGTGCTTGTGTGTGTGAGTGTGTGTGTGTGTATGTGTGTGTGTCCGTTTGGCTTGCAGAGATAAGAATACGGCCGAGGCAAGAAGGCCCTGCCTGTCGTAAGAAACGACTAATGGGTAGGAGTCGAGGGGTGAAAAGTGTATTTGTGTGTGTGCGTGTGTGTGCGTGTGTGCGTGCTTGTGTGTGTGAGTGTGTGTGTGTGTATGTGTGTGTGTCCGTTTGGCTCGCAGAGATAAAAATACGTCCGTGGCAAGAAGGCCCTGCCTTTCTTAAGAGGCGACTAATGGATAGGAATCGAGAGGTGGAGAGTGTGTGCGTGTGGGTGTGCGTGTGCGTGTGTGCGTGTGTGCCTGTGTGCGTGTGTTTGTGTGTGCGTGTGTGTGTGTGTCCGTTCGGCTTGCAGAGATAAGAACACGGCCGTGGCAAGAAGTCCCTGCCTGTCGTAAGAGGAGAATAATGGGTAGAAGTCGAGAGGTGAATAGTGTATTTGTGCTTGCGTGTGTGTGTTTGTGTGTGAGTGTGTGTGTGTCCGTTCGGCTCGCAGAGATAAGAATGCGTTCGTTGCAAGAAGGCCCTGCCTGTCTTAAGAGACGACTAATGGATAGGAGTCGAGAGGTGGAGAGTGTGTGCGTGTGCGTGTGCGATTGCGTGTGTGCGTTTGTGCCTGTGTGCGTGTGTTTGTGTGTGCGTGTGTGTGTGTCCGGTCGGCTCGCTGAAATGAGAACACGGCCGTGGCAAGAAGGCCATGCCTGTCGTAAGAGGCGACTAATGGGTAGGAGTCGAGGGGTGAAAAGTGTATTTGTGTGTGTGCGTGTGTGTGCGTGTGTGCGTGCTTGTGTGTGTGAGTGTGTGTGTGTGTATGTGTGTGTGTCCGTTTGGCTTGCAGAGATAAGAATACGGCCGAGGCAAGAAGGCCCTGCCTGTCGTAAGAAACGACTAATGGGTAGGAGTCGAGCGGTGGAGAGTGTGTGCGTGTGCGTGTGTGTGTGTGCGTGTGTGTGTGTGTCCGTTCGGCTTGCAGAGATAAGAACACGGCCGTGGCAAGAAGTCCCTGCCTGTCGTAATAGGAGAATAATGAGTAGGAGTCGAGAGGTGAAGAGTGTATGTGTGTGTGTGCGTGTGTGCGTGTGTGTGTGCGTGTGTGAGTATGTGTGTGTGTCCGTTCGGCTTGCAGAGATAAGAACACGGCCGTGGCAAGAAGTCCCTGCCTGTCGTAAGAGGAGAATAATGGGTAGGAGTCGAGAGGTGAAGAGTGTATGTGTGTGTGTGTGCGTGTGTGCGTGTGTGGGCGTGTGTGAGTGTGTGTGTATGTGTGTGTGTCCGTTTGGCTTGCAGAGATAAGAATACGGCCGAGGCCAGAAGGCCCTGCCTCTTGTAAGGGTCAACTAATAAGTAGGAGTCGAGAGGTCAAGAGTGTATGTGTGTGTGTGCGTGTGTGCGTGTGTGTGTGCGTGTGTGCGTGTGTGAGTATGTGTGTGTGTTAGTTTGGCTTGCAGAGATGAGAACACGACCGCGGCAAGAAGGCCCTGCTTATCGTAAGAGGCGACTAAAAGGTAGGAGTCGAGAGGTGAAGAGTGTATGTGTGTGTGCGTGTGTGCGTGTGTGTGCTTGTGCGTTTGTGCGTGTGTGAGTGTGTGTGTATAAGTGTGTGTGTCCGTTCGGCTTGCAGAGATATGAATACTGCCGGGGCAAGAAGGCCCTGCCTCTCGTAAGAGGCGACTAAAAGGTAGGGGTCGAGAGGTGAAGAGTGTATGTGTGTGTGTGTGAGTGTGTGTCTTTGTCCGCTCGGCTCGCAGAGATAAGATTACGGCCGTGGTAAGAAGGCCCTGCCTGTCTTAAGAGGCGGCTAATGGATATTAGTCGAGAGGTGGAGAGTGTGTGCGTGTGCGTGTGCGTGTGTGTGGGTGCGTGTGTGTGCGTGTGTGCGTGTGTGTGTGTGAGTGTATGTGTGTCCGTTCGGCTCGCAGAGATAAGAACACGGCCGTGGCAAGAAGTCCCTGAATGTCGTAAGAGGCGACTAATGGGTAGGAGTCGAGAGGTAAAGCGTGTATGTGTGTGTATGTGTGTGTGCGAGTGTGTGTGTGTATCCGTTTGGCCCGCAGAGATAAGAACACGTCCGTAGCAAGAAGGCCCTGCCTGTCGTAAGAGGCGACTAATGGATAGGAGTCGAGAGGTGGAGAGTGTGTGCGTGTACGTGTGCGTGCGTGTTTAAGTGTGTGTGTATGTGAGTGTGTGAGTGTGTGTGTGTGCGGTCGGCTCGCAGAGATAAGAACACAGCCGTGGCAAGAAGGCCCTGCCTGTCGTAAGAGGCGAGTAATAAGTAGGAGCCGAGAGGTGAAGAGTGTATGTGTGTGTGTGCGTGTGTGCGTGTGTGTGTGCGTGTGTGAGTATGTGTGTGTGTTAGTTCGGCTTGCAGAAATAAGAACACGACCGAGGCAAGAAGGCCCTGCCTATCGTAAGAGGCGACTAATAGGTAGGAGTCGAGAGGTGAAGAGTGTATGTTTGTGTGCGTGTGTGCGTGTGTGTGTGCGTGTGTGAGTATGTGTGTGTGTCCGTTCGGCTTGCAGAGATAAGAATACGGCCGTGACAAAAAGGCCATGCTTGCTGTAAGGAGCGACTAATTGGTAGTAGTCGATAGGTGAAGAGTGTATGTGTGTGTGCGTGTGTGCGTGTATGTGTGTTTGTGCGTGTGTGAGTGTGTGTGTATAAGTGTGTGTGTCCGTTCGGCTTGCAGAGATATGAATACGGCCGGGGCAAGAAGGCCCTGCCTCTCGTAAGAGGCGACTAAAAGGTAGGGGTCGAGAGGTGAAGAGTGTATGTGTGTGTGTGTGTGTGTGAGTGTGTGTGTTTGTCCGCTCGGCTCGCAGAGATAGGATTACGGCCGTGGCAAGAAGGCCCTGCCTGTCTTAAGAGGCGGCTAATGGATAGGAGTCGAGAGGTGGAGAGTGTGTGCGTGTGCGTGTGCGTGTGTGTAGGTGCGTGTGTGTGCGTGTGTGCGTGTGTTTGTGTGAGTCTGTGTGTGTCCGTTCGGCTCGCAGAGATAAGAACACGGCCGTGGCAAGAAGTCCCTGAATGTCGTAAGAGGCGACTAATGGGTAGGAGTCGAGAGGTGAAGCGTGTATGTGTGTGTATGTGTGTGTGCGTGTGTGCGTGTGTGGGCGTGTGTGAGTGTGTGTGTGTGTTAGTTTGGCTTGCAGAGATGAGAACACGACCGCGGCAAGAAGGCCCTGCTTATCGTAAGAGGCGACTAAAAGGTAGGAGTCGAGAGGTGAAGAGTGTATGTGTGTGTGCGTGTGTGCGTGTGTGTGTTTGTGCGTGTGTGAGTGTGTGTATATAAGTGTGTGTGTCCGTTCGGCTTGCAGAGATATGAATACGGCCGGGGCAAGAAGGCCCTGCCTCTCGTAAGAGGCGACTAAAAGGTAGGAGTCGAGAGGTGGAGAGTGTGTGCGTGTGCGTGTGCGTGTGTGTGGGTGCGTGTGTGTGCGTGTGTGCGTGTGTTTGTGTGAGTGTGTGTGTGTCCGTTCGGCTCGCAGAGATAAGAACACGGCCGTGGCAAGAAGTCCCTGAATGTCGTAAGAGGCGACTAATGGGTAGGAGTCGAGAGGTGAAGCGTGTATGTGTGTGTATGTGTGTGTGCGAGTGTGTGTGTGTGTGTGTCCGTTTGGCTCGCAGAGATAAGAACACGTCCGTAGCAAGAAGGCCCTGCCTGTCGTAAGAGGCGACTAATGGATAGGAGTCGAGAGATGGAGAGTGTGTGCGTGTACGTGTGCGTGCGTGTTTATGTGTGTGTGTATGTGAGTGTGTGAGTGTGTGTGTGTGCGGTCGGCTCGCAGAGATAAGAACACAGCCGTGGCAAGAAGGCAAGTAATAAGTAGGAGTCGAGAGGTGAAGAGTGTATGTGTGTGTGTGCGTGTGTGCGTGTGTGTGTGCGTGTGTGAGTATGTGTGTGTGTTAGTTCGGCTTGCAGAAATAAGAACACGACCGAGGCAAGAAGGCCCTGCCTATCGTAAGAGGCGACTAATAGGTAGGAGTCGAAAGGTGAAGAGTGTATGTTTGTGTGCGTGTGTGCGTGTATGTGTGCGTGTGTGAGTATGTGTGTGTGTCCGTTCGGCTTGCAGTGATAAGAACACGGCCAAGGCAAGAAGGCCCTGCCTATCGTAAGAGGCGACTAATTGGTAGGAGTCGAGAGGTGAAGAGTGTATGTGTGTGTGTGAGTGTGTGCGTGTGTGTGTGCGTGTGTGAGTATGTGTGTGTGTTAGTTCGGCTTGCAGAAATAAGAACACGACTGAGGCAAGAAGGCCCTGCCTATCGTAAGAGGCGACTAATAGGTAGGAGTCGAGAGGTGAAGAGTGTATGTTTGTGTGCGTGTGTGCGTGTGTGTGTGCGTGTGTGAGTATGTGTGTGTGTCCGTTCGGCTTGCAGTGATAAGAACACGGCCAAGGCAAGAAGGCCCTGCCTATCGTAAGAGGCGACTAATAGGTAGGAGTCGAGAGGTGAAGAATGTATGTGTGTGTGCGTGTGGGCGTGTTTGTGTGTGTGTGAGTGTATGTGTGTGTGCGTGTGTGCGTGCGTGTGTGTGTGTGTGTGTTTGTGAGTGTGTGTGTATGTATGTGTGTGTGTCCCTTCAGCTTGCAGAGATAAGAAAACAGCCGTGGCAAGAAAGCGATGCAAATCGTACATGGCGACTAATGGATAGGAGTCGAGAGGCGAAGAGTGGGCGACTAATAAGTAGGAGTCGAGAGGTGAAAAGTGTATGTGTGTGTGCGTGTGTGCGTGTGTGTGTGCGTGTGTGAGTATGTGTGTGTGTTAGTTTGGCTTGCAGAAATAAGAACACGACCGAGGCAACAAGGCCCTGTCTATCGTAAGAGGCGACTAATAGGTAGGAGTCGAGAGATAAAGAGTGTATGTTTGTGTGCGTGTGTGCGTGTGTGTGTGCGTGTGTGAGTATGTGTGTGCGTCCGTTCGGCTTGCAGTGATAAGAACACGGCCAAGGCAAGAAGGCCCTGCCTGTCGTGAGAGACGACTAATAGGTAGGAGTCGAGAGGTGAAGAATGTATGTGTGTGTGCGTATGTGCGTGTTTGTGTGTGTGTGAGTGTATGTGTGTGTGCATGTGTGCGTGCGTGTGTGCGTGTGTGTGTGTGAGTGTGTGTGTATGTGTGTGTCCGTTCGGCTTGCAGAGATAAGAACACGGCCGTGGCAAGAAGTCCCTGCCTGTCGTAAGAGGAGAATAATGGGTAGGAGTCGAGAGGTGAAGAGTGGGCGACTAATAAGTAGGAGTCGAGAGGTGAAGAGTGTATGTGTGTCGGTGAGTGTGTGCGTGTGTGTGTGCGTGTGTGAGTATGTGTGTGTGTCCGTTCGGCTTGCAGAGATAAGAATACGGCCGAGGCAAAAGGCCCTGCCTGTCGTGAGAGACGACTAATAGGTAGGAGTCGAGAGGTGAAGAATGTATGTGTGTGTGCGTATGTGCGTGTTTGTGTGTGTGTGAGTGTATGTGTGTCCGTTCGGCTTGCAGAGATAAGAACACGGCCGTGGCAAAAAGTCCCTGCCTGTCGTAAGAGGAGAATAATGGGTAGGAGTCGAGAGGTGAGGAGTGTATATGTGTGTGTGCGTGTGTGCGTACGTGTGTGAGTGTGTGTGTGAATATGTGTGTGTCAGTGTGTGTGTGTCCGTGCGGCTCGCAGAGATTAGAATACGGCCGAGGCAGGAAGGCCATGCTTGCTGTAAGGAGCGACTAATGGGTAGGAGTCGAGAGGTGAAGAGTGTATGTGTGTGTGTGCGTGTGTGCGTGTGTGTGTGCGTGTGTGAGTGTGTGTGTGACCGGTCGGCTCGCAGTGATAAGGACACGTCCGTGCCAAGAAGGCCCTGCCTGTCGTAAGAGGCGACTAATGGGTAGGAGTCGAGAGGTGAAGAGTGTATGTGTGTGTGAGTGTGCGGGTGTGTGCGTGTGTGAGTGTGTGTGTATTTGTGTGTGTGTGAGTGTGTGTGTGTCCAGTCGGCTCGCAGAGATAAGAACACGGCCGTGGCAAGAAGGCCCTGCCTGTAGGAGTAGGAGTCAAGAGGTGAAGAATGTATGTGTGTGTGCGTGTGTGCGTGTTTGTGTGTGTGTGAGTGTATGTGTGTGTGCGTGTGTGCGTGCGTGTGTGAGTATGTGTGTGTGTATGTGTGTGTGTATGTGTGTGTGTAGCCCTTCGGCTCGCAGAGATAAGAATACGTCCGTGGCAGGAAGGCCATGCTTGCTGTAAGGAGCGACCTATGGGTAGGAGTCGAGAGGTGAAGCGTGTATGTGTGTGTGTGTGTATGTGTGCAAGTGTGTGTGTGTGTGTCCGTTCGGCTCGCAGAGATAGGTATACGTCTGTGGCAAGAAGGCCCTGCCTGTCTTAAGAGGCGACTAATGGATAGGAGTCGAGAGGTGGAGAGTGTGTGCGTGTGCGTGTGTGCGTGTTTGTGTGTGTGTGAGTGTATGTGTGTGTGCGTGTGTGCGTGCGTGTGTGCGTGTGTGAGTATGTGTGTGTTAGTTCGGCTTGCAGAAATGAGAACACGACCGAGGCAAGAAGGCCCTGCCTATCGTAAGAGGCTACTAATAGGTAGGAATCGAGAGGTGAAGAGTGTATGTGTGTGTGTGCGTGTGTGCGTGTGTGTGTGCGTGTGTAAGTATGTGTGTGTGTCCGTTCGGCTTGCAGAGATAAGAACACGGCCAAGGCAAGAAGGCCCTGCCTGTCGTAAGAGGCGACTAATGGATAGGAGTCGAGAGGTGGAGAGTGTATGTGTGTGTGTGTGTGTGTGTGTGTGTGTGCGTGTGTGTGTGCGTGTGTGAGTATGTGTGTGTGCCCGTTCGGCTTGCAGAGATAAGAACACGGCCAAGGCAAGAAGGCCCTGCCTGTCGTAAGAGGCGACTAATATATAGGAGTCGAGAGGTGAAGAATGTATGTGTGTGTGCGTGTTTACGTGTTTGTGTGTGTGTGAGTGTATGTGTGTGTGCGTGTGTGCGTGCGTGTGTGCGTGTGTGAGTATGTGTGTGTGTGTGTCCGTTCGTCTTGCAGAAATAAGAACACGGCCGAGGCAAGAAGGCCCTGCCTGTCGTGAGAGTAGACTAATAGATAGGATTAGAGGGGTGAAGAATGTATGTGTGTGTGCGTGTGTGCGTGTTTGTGTGTGTGTGAGTGTATGTGTGTGTGCGTGTGTGAGTGCGTGTGTGCGTGTGTGTGTGTGAGTGTGTGTGTGTATGTGTGTGTGTGTGTGTGTGTCCCTTCGCTCGCAGAGATAAGAAAAAAGCGGTGACAAGAGGACCATGCCTGTCGTAAGAGGCGACTAATGGATAGGAGTCGAGAGGTGGAGAGTGTGTGCGTGTGCGTGTGCGTGTGCGTGAGTGTGTGCGTGTGTGGGTGTGTGTGTGTTTTTGCGTGTGTAAGTGTGTGTGTGTATGTTTTTGTGTGTCCATTCGGCTCGCAGAGATTAGAATAGGGCCGAGGCAAGAAGGCCATGCCTGTCGTAAGAGGCGACTAATTGGTAGGAGTCGAGAGGTGAAAAGTGTTTTTGTGTGTATGCGTGTGCGTGTGAGTGTGTATGTGTCCGTTCGGCTTGCAGAGATAAGTGAGTGAGTGAGTAAGTGTATGTGAGTGTGCGTGTGTGTGCGTGTGTGAGTGTGTGTGTGTATTTGTGTGTGTGAGTGTGTGTGTGTCCAGTCGGCTCGCAGAGATAAGAACACGGCCGTGGCAAGAAGGCCCTGCCTGTCGTAAGAGGCGACTAATGGATAGGAGTCGAGAGGTGAAGAGTGTATGTGTGTGTGAGTGTGCGTGTGTTCGTGTGTGTGCGTGTGTGAGTGTGTGTGTGTATTTGTGTGTGTGAGTGTGTGTGTCCAGTCGGCATAAGAACACGGCTGTGGCAAGAAGGCCCTGCCTATCGTAAGAGGCGGCTAATAGGTAGGAGTCGAGAGGTGAAGAGTGTATGTGTGTGTGTGCGTGTGTGCGTGTGTGTGTGCGTGTGTGAGTATGTGTGTGTGTCCGTTCGGCTTGCAGAGATAAGAAGACGGCCAAGGCAAGAAGGCCCTGCCTGTCGTAAGAGGCGACTAATAGGTAGGAGTCGAGAGGTGAAGAATGTATGTGTGTGTGCGTGTGTGCGTGTTTGTGTGTGTGTGAGTGTATGTGTGTGTGCGTGTGTGCGTGTGTGAGTATGTGTGTGTGTCCGTTCGTCTTGCAGAGATAAGAACACGGCCGAGGCAAGAAGGCCCTGCCTGTCGTGAGAGGCGAGTAATAGGTATGTGTGTGTGTGTCAGTGTGTGTGTGTGTGTCCGGTCGGCTCGCAGAGATGAGAACACGGCCGTGGCAAGAAGGCACTGCCTGTCGTTAAGAGGCGACTAATGGGTAGGAGTCGAGAGGTGAAGGGTGTATGTGTGTGTGTGCGTGTGTGCGTGTGTGTACGTGTGTGTGTGTATGTGTGTGTGTCTGTTTGGCTTGCAGAGATAAGAATACGGCCGAGGCAAGAAGGCCCTGCCTCTTGTAAAGGGCGACTAATAAGTAGGAGTCGAGAGGTGAAGAGTGTATGTGTGTATGCGTGTGTGCGTGTGTACGTGTGTGAGTATGTGTGTGTGTCCGTTCGGCTTGCAGAGATAAGAACACGGCCAAGGCAAGAAGGCCCTGCCTGTCGTAAGAGGCGACTAATGGGTAGGAGTCGAGAGGTGAAGAATGTATGTGTGTGTGCGTGTGTGCGTGTTTGTGTGTGTGTGAGTGTATGTGTGTGTGCGTGTGTGCGTGCGTGTGTGCGTGTGTGTGTGTGAGTGTGTGTGTGTATGTGTGTGTGTGTGTGTGTGTCCCTTCGCTCGCAGAGATAAGAAAAAAGCGGTGGCAAGAAGGCTATGCCTGTCGTAAGAGGAGAATAATGGGTAGGAGTCGAGAGGTGAAGAGTGTATGTGTGTGTGTGCGTGTGTGCGTGCGTGTGTGAGTGTGTATGTGTATGTGTGTGTGTCAGTGTGTGTGTGTGTCCGGTCGGCTCGCAGAGATGAGAACACGGCCGTGGCAAGAAGGCACTGCCTGTCGTTAAGAGGCGACTTATGGGTAGGAGTCGAGAGGTGAAGAGTGTATGTGTGTGTGTGTGTGTGTGTGCGTGTGTGCGTGTGTGTGCGTGTGTGTGTGTATGTGTGTGTCTGTTTGGCTTGCAGAGATAAGAATACGGCCGAGGCAAGAAGGCCCTGCCTCTTGTAAGGGGCGACTAATAAGTAGGAGTCGAGAGGTGAAGAGTGTATGTGTGTATGCGTGTGTGCGTGTGTGTGTGCTTGTGTAAGTGTATGCGTGTGCGTGTGTTTGTGAGTGTGTGTGTGTGCGTGTATGTGTGTGTGTATCCCTTCGGCTCGCAGAGATAAGAAAACAGCCGTGGCAAGAAGGCCATGCCTGTCGTAAGAGACGACTAATGGGTAGGAGTCGAGAGGTGAAGAGTGTATGTGTGTGTGTGTGTGTGTGTGTGCGTGTGTGCGTGTGTGTGCGTGTGTGTGTGTATGTGTGTGTCTGTTTGGCTTGCAGAGATAAGAATACGGCCGAGGCAAGAAGGCCCTGCCTCTTGTAAGGGGCGACTAATAAGTAGGAGTCGAGAGGTGAAGAGTGTATGTGTGTATGCGTGTGTGCGTGTGTGTGTGCTTGTGTAAGTGTATGCGTGTGCGTGTGTTTGTGAGTAAGTGTGTGTGCGTGTTTGTGTGTGTGTGTATCCCTTCGGCTCGCAGAGATAAGAAAACAGCCGTGGCAAGAAGGCCATGCCTGTCGTAAGAGACGACTAATGGGTAGGAGTCGAGACGTGAAGAGTGTATGTGTGTGTGTGTGTGCGTGTGTGCGTGTGTGTGTGAGTATGTGTGTGTGTATGTGTGTGTGTATCCCTTCGGCTCGCAGAGATAAGAATACGTCCGTGGCAAGAAGGCCATGCTTGCTGTAAGGAGCGACTAATTGGTAGGAGTCGAGAGGTGAAGCGTGTATGTGTGTGTGTGTGTGTGTGTGTGTGTGTGTGTGTGCAAGTGTGTGTGTGTGTGTCCGTTCGGCTCGCTGAGATAGGAATACGTCTGTGGCAAGAAGGCCCTGCCTGTTTTAAGAGGCGACTAATGGATAGGAGTCGAGAGGTGGAGAGTGTGTGCGTGTGCGTGTGCGTGTGTGCGTGTATGCCTCTGTGCGTGTGTTTGTGTGTGCGTGTGTGTGTGTCCGTTCGGCTTGCAGAGATAAGAACACCGCCTTGGCAAGAAGGCTCTGCTAGTCGTAAGAGGCGACTAATGGGTAGGAGTCGAGAGGTGAAAAGTGTATGTGTGTTTAAGTGTGCGTGTGTGCGTGTGTGTGCGTGTGTGAGTGTGTGTGTGTGTATTTGTGTGTGTGAGTGTGTGTGTCCAGTCGGCTCGATGAGATAAGAACACGGCCGTGGCAAGAAGGCCCTGCCTGTCGTAAGAGGCGTGTGCGTGTGTGTGCGTGTGTGAGTGTGTGTGTATTTGTGTGTGTGAGTGTGTGTGTCCAGTCGGCTCGCAGAGATAAGAATACGGCCGAGGCAAGAAGGCCCTGCCTCTTGTATGGGGCGACTAATAGGTAGGAGTCGAGAGGTGAATAGTGTATGTGTGTGTGTGCGTGTGTGGGTGTGTGTATGTTTGTGCGTGTGTAAGTGTGTGTGTATGTATGTGTGTGTCCATTCGGCTCGCAGAGATTAGAATACGGCCGAGGCAAGAAGGCCCTGCCTGTCGTAAGTAGCGACTAATGGGTAGGAGTCGAGAGGTGAAGAGTGTATGTGTGTGTGTGCGTGTGTGAGTGTGTGTGTGTGTCCGGTCGTCTCGCAGAGATAAGAACACGGCAGTGGCAAGAAGGCCCTGCCTGTCGTAAGAGGCGACTAATGGATAGGAATCGAGAGGTGGAGAATGTGTGCGTGTGCGTGTGTGCGTGTGTGCGTGTGTGCCTGTGTGCGTGTGTTTGTGTGTGCGCGTGTGTGTGTATCCGTTCGGCTTGCAGAGATAAGAACACGGCCGTGGCAAGAAGTCCCTGCCTGTCGTAAGAGGCGACTAATGGGATGTAGTCGAGAGGTGAAGAGGGTACGTGAGGGTGTGTGTGTGTTTGTGCGTGTGTAAGTGTGTGTGTGTATGTTTGTGTGTGTCCATTCGGCTCGCAGAGATTAGAATACGGCAGAGTAATAAGTAGGAGTCGAGAGGTGAAGAGTGTATGTGTGTGTGTGCTTGTGTGCGTGTGTGTGCGTGTGTGAGTATGTGTGTGTGTTAGTTCGGCTTGCAGAAATAAGAACACGACCGAGGCAAGAAGGCCCTGCCTGTCGTGAGAGACGACTAATAGGTAGGAGTCGACAGGTGAAGAATGTATGTGTGTGTGCGTATGTGCGTGTTTGTGTGTGTGAGTGTATGTGTGTGTGCGTGTGTGCGTGCGTGAGTGTGTGTGTGTTTGTGAGTGTGTGTGTGTATGTGTGTGTGTCCCTTCGGCTTGCAGAGATAAGAACACGGCCGTGGCAAGAAGTACCTGCCTGTCGTAAGAGGAGAATAATGGGTAGGAGTCGAGAGGTGAAGAGTGTGTGCGTGTGCGTGTACATGTGCGTGTGTGTGTGTGCGTGTGTGTGTGTGCGTGTTTGTGTGTGTGTGAGTGTATGTGTGTGTGCGTGTTTGCGTGCGTGAGTGTGTGTGTGTTTGTGAGTGTGTGTGTGTATGTGTGTGTGTCCCTTCGGCTTGCAGAGATAAGAACACGGCCGAGGCAAGAAGGCCCTGCCTGTCGTGAGAGACGACTAATAGGTAGGAGTCGACAGGTGCGTGCGTGTGTGTGAGTGTGTGTGTCTCTCGACTCCTACCTATTAGTCGTCTCTCACGACAGGCAGGGCCTTCTTGCCTCGGCCGTGTTCTTATCTCTGCAAGCCGAACGGACAAACACACATACTAACACACGCACACACACACGCACACACGCACCCAGACACATACACTCTTCACCTCTCGACTCCTACCCATTATCCCTCTATTACGACAGGCAGGGACTTTTTGACACGGCCGTGTTCTTATCTCTGCAAGCCGAACGGACACACACACACACACGCACACACACACACGCACATGTACACGCACACGCACACACTCTTCACCTCTCGACTCCTACCCATTATTCTCCTCTTACGACAGGCAGGTACTTCTTGCCACGGCCGTGTTCTTATCTCTGCAAGCCGAACGGACACACACATACACACACACACTCACACACACACACGCACACACGCACGCACACACGCACACACACATACACTCACACACACACAAACACGCACACACGCACACACACATGCATTCTTCACCTCTCGACTCCTACCAATTAGTCGCCACTTACGACAGGCAGGGCATTCTTGCCTCGGCCGTATTCTTATCTCTGCAAGCCAAACGGACACATACACACTCACACACACAAGCACGCACACACGCACACACATGCACACACACAAAAACACTTTTCACCTCTCGACTCCTACCCATTAGTTGCCTCTTACGACAGGCATGGCCTTCCTGCCTCGGCCGTATTCTAATCTCTGCGAGCCGAATGGACACACACATACATACACACACACACACACTTACACACGCACAAACACACACACACCCACACACGCACACACACACACACACACACATACACTCTTCACCTCTCGACTCCTACCAATAAGTCGCCACTTACGACAGGCAGGGCCTTCTTGCCTCGGCCGTATTCTTATCTCTGCAAGCCGAAGGGACACATACACACTCACACACACAAGCACGCACACAAGCACACACACGCACACACACAAAAACACTTTTCACCTCTCGACTCCTACCAATTAGTCGCCGCTTACGACAGGCAGGGCCTTCTTAGCACGGACGTGTCCTTATCACTGCGAACCGACCGGACACACACACTCACACACGCACACATACACGCACACACGCACACACACACATACACTCTTCACCTCTCGACTCCTACCTATTAGTCGCCTCTTACGATAGGCAGGGCTTTCTTGCCTCGGTCGTGCTCTTATCTCTGCAAGCCGAACTAACACACACCCATACTCACACACGCACACACACGCACACGCATACACACATACACTCTTCACCTCTCGACTCCTACTTATTAGTCGCCCCTTACAAGAGGCAAGGCCTTCTTGCCTCGGCCGTATTCTTATCTCTGCAAGCCAAACAGACACACACACATACACACACACACTCACACACGCACGCACACACGCACACACACACATACACTCTTCACCTCTCGACTCCTACCCATTATTCTCCTCTTACGACAGGCAGGGACATCTTGCCACGGCCGTGTTCTTATCTCTGCAAGCCAAACGGACACACACACACGCACACACACACACACGCACACGCACACGCACACGCACACGCACACACTCTCCACCTCTCGACTCCTATCCATAAGTCGCCTCTTACGACAGGCATGGCCTTCTTGCCACCGCTTTTTTCTTATCTCTGCGAGCGAAGGGACACACACACACACACACATACACACACACACTCACACACACACACGCACACACGCACGCCTACACGCACACACACATACACTCACACACACACAAACACGCACACACGCACACACACATACATTCTTCACCTCTCTAATCCTACCTATTAGTCGCCTCTCACAACAGGCAGGGCCTTCTTGCCTCGGCCGTGTTCTTATTTCTGCAAGACGAACGGACACACACACACATACTCACACACGCACACACGCACACACACATACACTCACACACACACAAACACGTACCCACGCACATACACATACATTCTTCACCTCTCGACTCCTACCTATTAGTCGCCTCTTACGACAGGCAGGGCCTTCTTGCCTTGGCCGTGTTCTTATCTCTGCAAGCCAAACGGACACACACACATACTCACACACGCACACACACACGCACACACGCACACACACACAAACACTCTTCACCTCTCGACTCCTACCTATTAGTCGCCTCTTACGATAGGCAGGGCCAGCTTGCCTCGGTCGTGTTCTTATTTCTGCAAGTTGAACTAACACACACACATACTCACACACGCACACACACACGCACACACGCACACACACACATACACTCTTCACCTCTCGACTCCTACTTATTAGTCGCCCATTACAAGAGGCAGGGCCTTCTTGCCTTGGCCGTATTCTTATCTCTGCAAGCCAAACAGACACACACACATACACACACACTTACACACGCACACGCACGCACACGCACACGCACACACTCTTCACCTCTCGACTCCTATCCATTAGTCGCCTCTTAAGACAGGCAGGGCCACGGACGTATACCTATCTCTGCAAACCGAACGGACACACACACACACTTGCACACATACACACACACACACACATACACGCTTCACCTCTCGACTTCTACCCATTAGTCGCTCCTTACAGCAAGCATGGCCTTCTTGCCACGGACGTATGCTTATCTCTGCGAGCCGAAAAGATACACACACATACACACACACATACACACACATACTCACACACACACGCACACACGCACACACACACATACACTCTTCACCACTTGACTCCTACCTATTAGTCGGCTCTTACGATAGGCAGGGCCTTCTTGCCACGGCCGTGTTCTTATCTCTGCGAGCCGACTGGACACACACACTCACACACGCACACACACACGCACACACGCACACACACACATACACTCTTCACCTCTCGACTCCTACCAATTAGTCGCCACTTACGACAGGCAGGGCATTCTTGCCTCGGCCGTATTCTTATCTCTGCAAGCCGAACGGACACATACACACTCACACACACAAGCACGCACACACGCACACACACGCACACACACAAAAACACTTTTCACCTCTCGACTCCTACCCATTAGTTGCCTCTTACGACAGGCATGGCCTTCTTGCCTCGGCTGTATTCTAATCTTTGCGAGCCGAATGGACACACACATACATACACACACACACTTACACACGCACAAACACACACACACACCCACACACGCACACACACACACACATACACTCTTCACCTCTCGACTCCTACCAATTAGTCGCCACTTACGACAGGCAGGGCCTTCTTGCCTCGGCCGTATTCTTATCTCTGCAAGCCGAACGGACACATACACACTTACACACACAAGCACGCACACACGCACACACACGCACACACACAAAAACACTTTTCACCTCTCGATTCCTACCCATTGGTTGCCTCTTACGACAGGCATGGCCCTCTTGCCTCTGCCGTATTTTTATCTCTGCAAGCCGAACGGACACATACAAACTCACACACACAAGCACGCACACACGCACACACACGCACACACACAAAAACACTTTTCACCTCTCGACTCCTACCAATTAGTCGCCACTTACGACAGGCAGGGCCTTCTTGCCTCGGCCGTATTCTTATCTCTGCAAGCCGAACGGACACATACACACTCACACACACACGCACGCACACACGCACACACACAAATACACTCTTCACCTCTCGACTCCTACCCATTAGTCGCCTCTTACGACAGGCATGGCCTTCTTGCCTCTGCCGTATTCTAATCTCTGCGAGCAGAATGGACACACACAAACATACACTTACACACGCACAAACACACACACACCCACACACGCACACACTCACGTACCCTCTTCACCTCTCGACTCCTACCCATTAGTCGCCTCTTACGACAGGCAGGGACTTCTTGCCACGGCCGTGTTCTTATCTCTGCGAGCCGAACTGACACACACACACTCACACACACACACGCATACACGCACACACGTACGCACACACGCACACACACACATACACTTTTCACCTCTCGACTCCTACCCATTATTCCCCTCTTACGACAGGCATGGACTTTTTGCCACGGCCGTGTTCTTATCTCTGCAAGCAGAACAGACACACACACACACACGCACACACACACACGCACACGCACACGCACACGCACACGCACACACTCTTCACCTCTCGACTCCTACCCATTATTACCTCTTACGACAGGCAGGTACTTCTTGCCACGGCCGTGTTTTTATCTCTGCAAGCCGAACGGACACACACATACACACACACACTCACACACACACACGCACACACGCACGCACACACGCACACACACACATACACTCACACACACACAAACACGCACATACGCACACACACATACATTCTTCACCTCTCGACTCCTACCTATTAGTCGTCTCTCACGACAGGCAGGGCCTTCTTGCCTCGGCCGTGTTCTTATCTCTGCAAGCCGAACGGACAAACACACATACTCACACACGCACACACACACGCACACACGCACCCAGACACATACACTCTTCACCTCTCGACTCCTACCCATTATCCCTCTCTTACGACAGGCAGGGACTTTTTGACACGGCCGTGTTCTTATCTCTGCAAGCCGAACAGACACACACACACACGCACACACACACACGCACATGTACACGCACACGCACACACTCTTCACCTCTCGACTCCTACCCATTATTCTCCTCTTACGACAGGCAGGTACTTCTTGCCACGGCCGTGTTCTTATCTCTGCAAGCCGAACGGACACACACATACACACACACACTCACACACACACACGCACACACGCACGCACACACGCACACACACATACACTCACACACACACAAACACGCACATACGCACACACACAGGTGTGTGCGTGTGTGTGTGTGAGTGTGTGTGTGTATGTGTGTGTCCGTTCGGCTTGCAGAGATAAAAACACGGCCGTGGCAAGAAGTACCTGCCTGTCGTAAGAGGTAATAATGGGTAGGAGTCGAGAGGTGAAGAGTGTGTGCGTGT
>NW_027311888.1:2120000-2127500 GCF_040954645.1 Diabrotica undecimpunctata | reverse complement strand
TGTGTGTGTGTCTATTCGGCTTGCAGAGATAAGAGCACGACCGAGGCAAGAAGGCCCTGCCTATCGTAAGAGCCGACTAATAGGTAGGAGTCAAGAGGTGAAGAGTGTATGTGTGTGTGTGCGTGTATGCGTGTGTGTGAGTATGTGTGTGTATGTGTGTGTGTATGTGTGTGTGTATCCCTTCGGCTCGCAGAGATAAGCATACGTCCGTGGCAAGAAGGCCATGCTTGCTCTAAGGAGCCACTAATGGGTAGGAGCTGAGAGGTGAAGCGTGTATGTGTGTGTGTGTGTATGTGTGCAAGTGTGTGTGTGTGTCCGTTCGGTTTACAGAGATAGGTATACGTCCGTGGCAAGAAGGCCCTGCCTGTCTTAAGAGGCGACGAATGGATAGGAGTCGAGAGGTGGAGAGTGTGTGCGTGTGCGTGTGCGTGTGTGTGCGTGTGTAAGTGTGTGTGTGTGTGTATGTGTGTGTGTCTGTTTGGCTTGTAGAGATAAGAATACGGCCAAGGCAAGCAGGCCCTGCCGCTTGTAATGGACGACTAATAAGTAGGAGTCAAGAGGTGAAGAAAGTATGTGTGTGTGTGCGTGTGTGCGTATGTGTGTGCGTGTGTGAGTATGTGTGTGTGTTAGTTCGGCTTGCAGAAATAAGAACACGACCGAGGCAAGCAGGCCCTGCCTATCGTAAGAGGCGACTAATAGGTAGGAGTCGAGAGGTGAAGAGTGTATGTGTCTTTGTGTGTGTGCGTGTGTGACTATGTGTGTGTATGTGTGTGTGTGTGTGTGTGTGACCGTTTGGCTTGCAGAGATAAGAATACGGCCGAGGCAAGAAGGCCCTGCCTGTCTTAAGAGGCGACTAATAAATATTAGTCGAGAGGTGGAGAGTGTGTGCGTGTGCGTGTACGTGTGCGTGTGTGCGTGTGTGCCTGTGTGCGTGTGTTTGTGTGTGCGTGTGTGTGTGTGTCCGTTCGGCTTGCAGAGATAAGAACACGGCCGTGGCAAGAAGTCCCTGCCTGTCGTAAGAGGGGAATAATGGGTAGGAGTCGAGAGGTGAAGGGTGTATGTGTGTGGGTGCGTGTGTGCGTGTGTGTGTGTGCGTGTGTGAGTATGTGTGTGTGTCCGTTCGGCATGCAGAGATAAGAACACGGCCGAGGCAAGAAGGCCCTGCCTGTCGTAAGTGGCGACTAATTGGTAGGAGTCGAGAGGTGAAGAGTGTATGTGTGTGTGTGTGTGTGTGCGTGTGTGGGTGTGTGTGTGTGTTTGTGCGTGTGTAAGTGTGTGTGTGTATGTATGTGTGTGTCCATTCGGCTCGCAGAGATTAGAATACGGCCGAGGCAAGAAGGCCCTGCCTGTCGTAATTGGCGACTAATTGGTAGGAGTCGAGAGGTGAAAAGTGTTTTTGTGTGTGTGCGTGTGTGTACGTGTGTGCGTGCTTGTGTGTGTGAGTGTGTATGTGTCCGTTCGGCTTGCAGAGATAAGAATACGGCCGAGGCAAGAAGGCCCTGCCTGTCGTAAGTGGCGACTAATTGGTAGGAGTCGAGAGGTGAAAAGTGTTTTTGTGTGTGTGTGCGTGTGTGTGCGTGTGTGCGTGCGTGTGTGTGTGAGTGTGTATGTGTCCGTTCGGCTTGCAGTGATAAGAATACGGCCGAGGCAAGAAGGCCCTGCCTGTCGTAAGTGGCGACTAATTGGTAGGAGTCGAGAGGTGAAAAATGTTTTTGTGTGTGTGCGTGTGTGTGCGTGTGTGCGTGGTTGTGTGTGTGAGTGTGTATGTGTCCGTTCGGCTTGCAGAGATAAGAATACGGCCGAGGCAAGAAGGCCCTGCCTGTCGTAAGTGGCGACTAATTGGTAGGAGTCGAGAGGTGAAGAGTGTATGTGTGTGTGTGTGTGCGTGTGTGGGTGTGTGTGTGTTTGTGCGTGTGTAAGTGTGTGTGTGTATGTATGTGTGTGTCCATTCGGCTCGCAGAGATTAGAATACGGCCGAGGCAAGAAGGCCATGCCTGTCGTAAGAGGCAACTAATGGGTAGGAGTCGAGAGGTGAAAAGTGTTTTTGTGTGTGTGCGTGTGTGTGCGTGTGTGCGTGCTTGTGTGTGTGAGTGTGTATGTGTCCGTTCGGTTTGCAGAGATAAGAATACGGCCGAGGCAAGAATGCCCTGCTTGTCGTAAGTGGCGACTAATTGGTAGGAGTCGAGAGGTGAAGAGTGTATGTGTGTGTGTGCGTGTGTGCGTGTGTGTGTGCGTGTGTGAGTGTGTGTGTCCAGTCGGCTCGCAGTGATAAGGACACGTCTGTGCCAAGAAGTCCCTGCCTGTCGTAAGCGGCGACTAATGCGTAGGAGTCGAGAGGTGAAGAGTGTATATGTGTAAGTGCGTTTGAGCGTGTGTGTGCGTGTGTGAGTGTGTGTTTGTGTCCGGTCGGCTCTCAGAGATAAGAACACGGCCGTGGCAAGAAGGCCCTGCCTGTCGTAAGAGGCGACTAATGGGTAGGAGTCGAGAGGTGAAGAGTGTATGTGTGTGTGAGTGTGCGTGTGTGTGCGTGTGTGAGTGTGTGTGTGTATTTGTGTGTGTGAGTGTGTGTGTGTCCAGTCGGCTCGCAGAGATAAGAACACGGCCGTGGCAAGAAGACCCTGCCTCTCGTAAGAGGCGACTAATGGGTAGGAGTCGAGAGGTGAAGAGTGTATTTGTGTGTGAGTGTGCGTGTGTGCGTGTGTGTGCGTGTGTGAGTGTGTGTGTGTATTTGTGTGTGTGAGTGTGTGTGTCCAGTAAACTCGCAGAGATAAGAACACGGCCGTGGCAAGAAGGCCCTGCCTGTCGTAAGAGGCGACTAGAGGGTAGGAGTCGAGTGGTGAAGAGTGTATATGTGTGTGCGTATGTGCGTGTGTGTGCGTGTGAGAGTGTGTGTGTATATGTGTGTGTGTCCATTCGGCTTGCATAGATAAGAGCACGACTAAGGCAAGAAGGCCCTGCCTATCGTAAGAGCCGACCAATAGGTAGGAGTCAAGAGGTGAAGAGTATATGTGTGTGTGTGCGTGTGTGCGTGTGTGTGTGAGTATGTGTGTGTATGTGTGTGTGTGTGTATGTGTGTGTATCCCTTCGGCTCGCAGAGATAAGCATACGTCCGTGGCAAGAAGGCCATGCTTGCTGTAAGGAGCGACTAATGGGTAGGAGTCGAGAGGTGAAGCGTGTATGTGTGTGTATGTGTGTATGTGTGCAAGTGTGTGTGTGTGTGTCCGTTCGGTTTGCAGAGATAGGTAATCGTCCGTGGCAAGAAGGCCCTGCCTGTCTTAAGAGGCGACTAATGAATAGGAGTCGAGAGGTGAAGAGTGTGTGCGTGTGCGTGTGCGTGCGTGTGCGTGTGTAAGTGTTTGTGTATGTGTGTGTGTCTGTTTGGCTTGCAGAGATAAGAATACGGCCAAGGCAAGAAGGCCCTGCCTCTTGTAATGGGCGACTAATAAGTAGGAGTCGAGAGGTGGAGAGTGTATGTGTGTGTGCGTGTGTGCGTGTGTGTGTGCGTGTGTGAGTATGTGTGTGTGTCCGTTTGGCTTGCATATATAAGAGCACGACTAAGGCAAGAAGGCCCTGCCTATCGTAAGAGCCGACCAATAGGTAGGAGTCAAGAGGTGAAGAGTATATGTGTGTGTGTGCGTGTGTGCGTGTGTGTGTGAGTATGTGTGTGTATGTGTGTGTGTATGTGTGTGTATCCCTTCGGCTCGCAGAGATAAGCATACGTCCGTGGCAAGAAGGCCATGCTTGCTGTAAGGAGCGACTAATGGGTAGGATTCGAGAGGTGAAGCGTGTATGTGTGTGTATGTGTGTATGTGTGCAAGTGTGTGTGTGTGTGTCCGTTCGGTTTGCAGAGATAGGTAATCGTCCGTGGCAAGAAGGCCCTGCCTGTCTTAAGAGGCGACTAATGAATAGGAGTCGAGAGGTGAAGAGTGTGTGCGTGTGCGTGTGCGTGCGTGTGCGTGTGTAAGTGTTTGTGTATGTGTGTGTGTCTGTTTGGCTTGCAGAGATAAGAATACGGCCAAGGCAAGAAGGCCCTGCCTCTTGTAATGGGCGACTAATAAGTAGGAGTCGAGAGGTGGAGAGTGTATGTGTGTGTGCGTGTGTGCATCTGTGTGCGTGTGTGAGTATGTGTGTGTGTTAGTTCGTCTTGCAGAAATAAGAACACGACCGAGGCAAGCAGGCCCTGCCTATCGTAAGAGGCGACTAATAGGTAGGAGTCGAGAGGTGAAGAGTGTATGTGTGTGTGCGTGTGTGCGTGTGTGTGTGCGTGTGTGAGTATGTGTGTGTGTCCGTTTGGCTTGCAGAGATAAGAACACGGCCAAGGCAAGAAGGCCCTGCCTGTCGTAAGAGGCGACTAATAGGTAGGAGTCGAGAGGTGAAGAATGTATGTGTGTGTGTGTGCGTGTGTGCGTGTGTGTGCGTTTGTGTGTATGTGTGTGTGTCTGTTTGGCTTGCAGAGATAAGAATACGGCCGAGGCAAGAAGGCCTTTCCTCTTGTAAGGGGCGACTAATAGGTAGGATTAGAGAGGTGAAGAATGTATGTGTGTGTGCGTGTGTGCGTGTTTGTGTGTGTGTGAGTGTATGTGTGTGTGCGTGTATGCGTGCGTGTGTGCGTGTGTGTGTGTGAGTGTGTGTGTGTATGTGTGTGTGTGTGTGTCCCTTCGCTCGCAGAGATAAGAAAAAAGCGGTGGCAAGAAGGCCATGCCTGTCGTAAGAGGCCACTAATGGATAGGAGTCGAGAGGTGGAGAGTGTGTGCGTGTGCGTGTGCGTGTGCGTGTGTGTGTGTGTGCGTGTGTGTGTGTGTCCGTTTGGCTTGCAGAGATAAGAACACGGCCGTGGCAAGATGTCCCTGCCTGTCGTAAGAGGAGAATAATGGGTAGGAGTCGAGAGGTGAAGAGTGTATGTGTGTGTGTGCGTGTGTACGTGCGTGTGTGAGTGTGTGTGTGTATGTGTGTGTGTCAGTGTGTGTGTGTGTCCGGTCGGCTCGCAGAGATGAGAACACGGCCGTGGCAAGAAGGCACTGCCTGTCGTTAAGAGGCGACTAATGGGTAGTAGTCGAGAGGTGAAGAGTGTATGTGTGTGTGTGTGTGCGTGTGTGGGTGTGTGTGCGTGTGTGTGTATGTGTGTGTGTCTGTTTGGCTTGCAGAGATAAGAATACGGCCGAGGCAAGAAGGCCTTGCCTCTTGTAAGGGGCGACTAATAAGTAGGAGTCGAGAGGTGAAGAGTGTATGTGTGTATGCGTGTGTGCGTGTGTGTGCGTGTGTGAGTATGTGTGTGTGTTAGTTCGGCTTGCAGAGATAAGAGCACGACCGAGGCAAGAAAGCCCTGCCTATCGTAAGAGGCGACTAATAGGTAGGAGTCGAGAGGTGAAGAGTGTATGTGTGTGTGTGCGTGTGTGCGTGTGTGTGCGTGTGAGCGTGCGTGTGTGTGTGAGTGTGTGTGTGTGTCCGTTCGGCTTGCAGGGATAAGAATACGGCCGAGGCAAGAAGGCACTGTCTGTCGTAAGTGGCGACTAATTGGTAGGAGTCGAGAGGTGAAGAGTGTATGTGTGTGTGTGCGTGTTTGCGTGTGTGTGCGTGTGTGCGTGCGTGTGTGTGTGAGTGTGTGTGTCCGTTCGGCTTGCAGAGATAAGAATACGGCCGAAACAAGAAGGCCCTGCCTGTCGTAAGTGGCGACTAATGGGTAGGAGTCGAGAGGTGAAGAGTGTATGTGTGTGTGTGTGTGTGCGTGTGTGCGTGTATGTGTGCGTGTGTGAGTGTGTGTGTCCGGTCGGCTCGCAGTGATAAGGACACGTCCGTGCCAAGAAGGCCCTGCCTGTCGTAAGCGGCAACTAATTGGTAGGAGTCGAAAGGTGAAAAGTGTTTTTGTGTGTGTGCGTGTGTGTGCGTGTGTGCGTGCTTGTGTGTGTGAGTGTGTATGTGTCCGTTCGGCTTGCAGAGATAAGAATACGGCCGAGGCAAGAAGGCCCTGCCTGTCGTAAGTGGCGACTTATTGGTAGGAGTCGAGAGGTGAAGAGTGTATGTGTGTGTGTGCGTGTGTGGATGTGTGTGTGTTTGTGCGTGTGTAAGTGTGTGTGTGTATGTATGTGTGTGTCCATTCGGCTCGCAGAGATTAGAATACGGTCGAGGCAAGAAGGCCATGCCTGTCGTAAGAGGCAACTAATGGGTAGGAGTCGAGAGGTGAAGAGTGTATGTGTGTGTGAGTGTGCGTGTGTGCGTGTGTGTGCGTGTGTGAGTGTGTGTGTGTATTTGTGTGTGTGAGTGTGTGTGTCCAGTCGGCCCGCAGAGATAAGAACACGGCCGTGGCAAGAAGGCCCTGCCTGTCGTAAGAGGCGACTAATGGGTAGGGGTCGAGTGGTGAAGAGTGTATATGTGTGTGCGTATGTGCGTATTTGTGTGTGTGTGAGTGTATGTGTGTGTGCGTGTGTGCGTGCGTGTGTGCGTGTGTGAGTATGTGTGTGTGTTAGTTCGGCTTGCAGAAATAAGAACACGGCCGTGGCAAGAAGGCCCTGCCTGTCGTAATAGGCGACTAATGGGTAGGGGTCGAAAGGTGAAGAGTGTATGTGTGTGTGAGTGTGCGTGTGTGTGCGTGTGTGAGTGTGTGTGTGTATTTGTGTGTGAGTGTGTGTGTGTCCAGTCGGCTCGCAGAGATAAGAACACGGCCGTGGCAAGAAGGCCCCGCCTGTCGTAAGAGGCGACTAATGGGTAGGAGTCGAGAGGTGAAGAGTGTATGTGTGTGTGAGTGTGCGTGTGTGCGTGTGTGTGCGTGTGTGAGTGTGTGTGTGTATTTGTGTGTGTGAGTGTGTGTGTCCAGTCGGCCCGCAGAGATAAGAACACGGCCGTGGCAAGAAGGCCCTGCCTGTCGTAAGAGGCGGCTAATAGGTAGGAGTCGAGAGGTGAAGAGTGTATGTGTGTGTGCGTGTGTGTGTGTTTGTGTGTGTGTGAGTGTATGTGTGTGTTCGTGTGTGCGTGCGTGTGTGAGTATGTGTGTGTATGTGTGTATGTATGTGTGTGTGTGTGTATCCCTTCGGCTCGCAGAGATAAGAATACGTCCGTGGCAGGAAGGCCATGCTTGCTGTAAGGAGCGACTAATGGGTAGGAGTCTAGAGGTAAAGCGTGCATGTGTGTGTGTATGTGTGCAAGTGTGTGTGTGTGTATGTCCGTTCGGCTCGCAGAGATAGGTATACGTACGTGGCAAGAGGGCCCTGCCTGTCTTAAGAGGCGACTAATGGATAGGAGTCGAGAGGTGGAGAGTGTGTGCGTGTGCGTGTGCGTGTGTGTGCATGTGTAAGTGTGTGTGTATGTGTGTGTTTCTGTTTGGCTTGCAGAGATAAGATTACGGCCGAGGCAAGAAGGCCCTGCCTCTTGTAATGGGCGACTAATAAGTAGGAGTCGAGAGGTGAAGAGTGTATGTGTGTGTGTGCGTGTGTGCGTGTGTGTGTGCGTGTGTGAGTATGTGTGTGTGTCCGTTCGGCTTGCAGAGATAAGAACACGGCCAAGGCA
>NW_027311888.1:2082500-2115000 GCF_040954645.1 Diabrotica undecimpunctata | reverse complement strand
GTCCGTTCGGCTTGCAGAGATAAGAATACGGCCGAGGCAAGAATGCCCTGCTTGTCGTAAGTGGCGACTAATTGGTAGGAGTCGAGAGGTGAAGAGTGTATGTGTGTGTGTGCGTGTGTGCGTGTGTGTGTGCGTGTGTGAGTGTGTGTGTCCAGTCGGCTCGCAGTGATAAGGACACGTCTGTGCCAAGAAGTCCCTGCCTGTCGTAAGCGGCGACTAATGCGTAGGAGTCGAGAGGTGAAGAGTGTATATGTGTAAGTGCGTTTGAGCGTGTGTGTGCGTGTGTGAGTGTGTGTTTGTGTCCGGTCGGCTCTCAGAGATAGAAACACGGCCGTGGCAAGAAGGCCCTGCCTGTCGTAAGAGGCGACTAATGGGTAGGAGTCGAGAGGTGAAGAGTGTATGTGTGTGTGAGTGTGCGTGTGTGTGCGTGTGTGAGTGTGTGTGTGTATTTGTGTGTGTGAGTGTGTGTGTGTCCAGTCGGCTCGCAGAGATAAGAACACGGCCGTGGCAAGAAGGCCCTGCCTGTCGTAAGAGGCGACTAATGGGTAGGAGTCGAGAGGTGAAGAGTGTATTTGTGTGTGAGTGTGCGTGTGTGCGTGAGTGTGCGTGTGTGAGTGTGTGTGTGTATTTGTGTGTGTGAGTGTGTGTGTCCAGTCGGCTCGCAGAGATAAGAACACGGCCGTGGCAAGAAGGCCCTGCCTGTCGTAAGAGGCGACTAGAGGGTAGGAGTCGAGTGGTGAAGAGTGTATATGTGTGTGCGTATGTGCGTGTGTGTGCGTGTGAGAGTGTGTGTGTATATGTGTGTGTGTCCATTCGGCTTGCATAGATAAGAGCACGACCAAGGCAAGAAGGCCCTGCCTATCGTAAGAGCCGACCAATAGGTAGGAGTCAAGAGGTGAAGAGTATATGTGTGTGTGTGCGTGTGTGCGTGTGTGTGTGAGTATGTGTGTGTATGTGTGTGTGTATGTGTGTGTATCCCTTCGGCTCGCAGAGATAAGCATACGTCCGTGGCAAGAAGGCCATGCTTGCTGTAAGGAGCGACTAATGGGTAGGAGTCGAGAGGTGAAGCGTGTATGTGTGTGTATGTGTGTATGTGTGCAAGTGTGTGTGTGTGTGTGTCCGTTCGGTTTGCAGAGATAGGTAATCGTCCGTGGCAAGAAGGCCCTGCCTGTCTTAAGAGGCGACTAATGAATAGGAGTCGAGAGGTGAAGAGTGTGTGCGTGTGCGTGTGCGTGCGTGTGCGTGTGTAAGTGTTTGTGTATGTGTGTGTGTCTGTTTGGCTTGCAGAGATAAGAATACGGCCAAGGCAAGAAGGCCCTGCCTCTTGTAATGGGCGACTAATAAGTAGGAGTCGAGAGGTGGAGAGTGTATGTGTGTGTGCGTGTGTGCGTCTGTGTGCGTGTGTGAGTATGTGTGTGTGTTAGTTCGTCTTGCAGAAATAAGAACACGACCGAGGCAAGCAGGCCCTGCCTATCGTAAGAGGCGACTAATAGGTAGGAGTCGAGAGGTGAAGAGTGTATGTGTGTGTGTGCGTGTGTGCGTGTGTGTGTGCGTGTGTGAGTATGTGTGTGTGTCCGTTTGGCTTGCAGAGATAAGAACACGGCCAAGGCAAGAAGGCCCTGCCTGTCGTAAGAGGCGACTAATAGGTAGGAGTCGAGAGGTGAAGAATGTATGTGTGTGTGTGTGCGTGTGTGCGTGTGTGTGCGTTTGTGTGTATGTGTGTGTGTCTGTTTGGCTTGCAGAGATAAGAATACGGCCGAGGCAAGAAGGCCTTTCCTCTTGTAAGGGGCGACTAATAGGTAGAATTAGAGAGGTGAAGAATGTATGTGTGTGTGCGTGTGTGCGTGTTTGTGTGTGTGTGAGTGTATGTGTGTGTGCGTGTATGCGTGCGTGTGTGCGTGTGTGTGTGTGAGTGTGTGTGTGTATGTGTGTGTGTGTGTGTCCCTTCGCTCACAGAGATAAGAAAAAAGCGGTGGCAAGAAGGCCATGCCTGTCTTCAGAGGCGACTAATGGATAGGAGTCGAGAGGTGGAGAGTGTGTGCGTGTGCGTGTGCGTGTGCGTGTGCGTGTGTGTGTGTGTGCGTGTGTGTGTGTGTCCGTTTGGCTTGCAGAGATAAGAACACGGCTGTTGCAAGAAGTCCCTGCCTGCCGTAAGAGGAGAATAATGGGTAGGAGTCGAGAGGTGAAGAGTGTATGTGTGTGTGTGCGTGTGTGCGTGCGTGTGTGAGTGTGTGTGTGTATGTGTGTGTGTCAGTGTGTGTGTGTGTGTCCGGTCGGCTCGCAGAGATGAGAACACGGCCGTGGCAAGAAGGCACTGCCTGTCGTTAAGAGGCGACTAATGGGTAGGAGTCGAGAGGTGAAGAGTGTATGTGTGTGTGTGTGCGTGTGTGCGTGTGTGTGCGTGTGTGTGTGTATGTGTGTGTGTCTGTTTGGCTTGCAGAGATAAGAATACGGCCGAGGCAAGAAGGCCTTGCCTCTTGTAAGGGGCGACTAATAAGTAGGAGTCGAGAGGTGAAGAGTGTATGTGTGTATGCGTGTGTGCGTGTGTGTGCGTGTGTGAGTATGTGTGTGTGTTAGTTCGGCTTGCAGAGGTAAGAGCACGACCGAGGCAAGAAAGCCCTGCTTATAATAAGAGGCGACTAATAGGTAGGAGTCGAGAGGTGAAGAGTGTATGTGTGTGTGTGCGTGTGTGTGTGTGTGTGTGCGTGTGAGCGTGCGTGTGTGTGTAAGTGTGTGTGTGTCCGTTTGGCTTGCAGAGATAAGAATACGGCCGAGGCAAAAAGGCACTGCCTGTCGTAAGTGGCGACTAATTGGTAGGAGTCGAGAGGTGAAGAGTGTATGTGTGTGTGTGTGTGCGTGTGTGCGTTTGTGTGCGTGTGTGCGTGCGTGTGTGTGTGAGTGTGTGTGTGTCCGTTCGGCTTGCAGAGATAAGAATACGGCCGAGGCAAGAAGGCCCTGCCTATCGTAAGTGGCGACTAATTGGTAGGAGTCGAGAGGTGAAGAATGTATGTGTGTGTGTGCGTGTGTGCGTGTATGTGTGCGTGTGTGAGTGTGTGTGTCCGGTCGGCTCGCAGTGATAAGGACACGTCCGTGCCAAGAAGGCCCTGCCTGTCGTAAGCGGCGACTAATGCGTAGGAGTCGAGTGGTGAAGAGTGTATGTGTGTAAGTGCGTGTGTTTGTGTGTGTGCGTGTGTGAGTGTGTGTGTGTCCGGTCGGCTGGCAGAGATAAGAACACGGCCGTGGCAAGAAGGCCCTGCCTGTCGTAAGAGGCGACTAATGGGTAGGAGTCGAGAGGTGAAGAGTGTATTTGTGTGTGTGTGTGTGCGTGTGTGTGCGTGTGTGCGTGCGTGTGTGTGTGAGTGTGTATGTGTCCGTTTGGCTTGCAGAGATAAGAATACGGCCGAAGCAAGAAGGCCCTGCCTGTCGTAAGTGGCAACTAATTGGTAGGAGTCGAGAGGTGAAGAGTGTATGTGTGTGTGTGCGTGTGTGCATGTGTGTGCGTGTGTGCGTGCGTGTGTGTGTGAGTGTGTGTGTGTCCGTTCGACTTGCAAAGATAAGAATACGGCCGAGGCAAGAAGGCCCTGCCTGTCGTAAGTGGCGACTAATTGGTAGGAGTCGAGAGGTGAAGAGTGTATGTGTGTGTGTGCGTGTGTGCGTGTGTGTGCGTGTGTGCGTGCGTGTGTGTGTGAGTGTGTGTGTGTCTGTTCGGCTTGCAGAGATAAGAATACGTCCGAGGCAAAAAGGCCCTGCCTGTCGTAAGCGGCGACTAATGCGTAGGAGTCGAGAGGTGAAGAGTGTATGTGTGTAAGTGCGTGTGTTTGTGTGTGTGCGTGTGTGAGTGTGTGTGTGTCCGGTCGGCTCGCAGAGATAAGAACACGGCCGTGGCAAGAAGGCCCTGCCTGTCGTAAGAGGAGGCTAATGGGTAGGAGTCGAGAGGTGAAGAGTGTATGTGTGTGTGTGTGTGTGAGTGTGCGGGTGTGTGCGTGTGTGAGTGTGTGTGTGTATTTGTGTGTGTGAGTGTGTGTGTGTCCAGTCGGCTCGCAGAGATAAGAACACGGCCGTGGCAAGAAGGCCCTGCCTGTCGTAAGAGGCGACTAATGGGTAGGAGTCGAGAGGTGAAGAGTGTATGTGTGTGTGAGTGTGCGTGTGTGCGTGTGTGTGCGTGTGTGAGTGTGTGTGTGTATTTGTGTGTGTGAGTGTGTGTGTCCAGTCGGCCCGCAGAGATAAGAACACGGCCGTGGCAAGAAGGTCCTGCCTGTCGTAAGAGGCGACTAATGGGTAGGGGTCGAGTGGTGAAGAGTGTATATGTGTGTGCGTATGTGCGTGTTTGTGTGTGTGTGAGTGTATGTGTGTGTGCGTGTGTGCGTGCGTGTGTGCGTGTGTGAGTATGTGTGTGTGTTAGTTCGGCTTGCAGAAATAAGAACACGACCGAGGCAAGAAGGCCCTGCCTATCGTAAGAGGCGGCTAATAGGTAGAAGTCGAGAGGTGAAGAGTGTATGTGTGTGTGCGTGTGTGTGTGTTTGTGTGTGTGTGAGTGTATGTGTGTGTTCGTGTGTGCGTGCGTGTGTGAGTATGTGTGTGTGTATGTGTGTATGTATGTGTGTGTGTGTGTATCCCTTCGGCTCGCAGAGATAAGAATACGTCCGTGGCAGGAAGGCCATGCTTGCTGTAAGGAGCGACTAATGGGTAGGAGTCTATAGGTAAAGCGTGCATGTGTGTGTGTATGTGTGCAAGTGTGTGTGTGTGTGTGTCCGTTCGGCTCGCAGAGATAGGTATACGTACGTGGCAAGAAGGCCCTGCCTGTCTTAAGAGACGACTAATGGATAGGAGTCGAGAGGTGGAGAGTGTGTGCGTGTGCGTGTGCGTGTGTGTGCATGTGTAAGTGTGTGTGTATGTGTGTGTTTCTGTTTGGCTTGCAGAGATAAGATTACGGCCGAGGCAAGAAGGCCCTGCCTCTTGTAATGGGCGACTAATAAGTAGGAGTCGAGAGGTGAAGAGTGTATGTGTGTGTGTGCGTGTGTGCGTGTGTGTGTGCGTGTGTGAGTATGTGTGTGTGTCCGTTCGGCTTGCAGAGATAAGAACTCGGCCAAGGCAAGAAGGCCCTGCCTGTCGTAAGAGGCGACTAATAGGTAGGAGTCGAGAGGTGAAGAATGTATGTGTGTGTGCGTGTGTGCGTGTTTGTGTGTGTGTGAGTGTATGTGTGTGTGCGTGTGTGCGTGCGTGTGTGCGTGTGTGAGTATGTGTGTGTTAGTTCGGCTTGCAGAAATAAGAACACGACCGAGGCAAGAAGGCCCTGCCTATCGTAAGAGGCGGCTAATAGGTAGGAGTCGAGAGGTGAAGAGTGTATGTGTGTGTGTGCGTGTGTGCGTGTGTGTGTGCGTGTGTGAGTATGTGTGTGTGTCCGTTCGGCTTGCAGAGATAAGAACAGGGCCAAGGCAAGAAGGCCCTGCCTGTCGTAAGAGGCGACTAATAGGTAGGAGTCGAGAGGTGAAGAATGTATGTGTGTGTGCGTGTGTGCGTGTTTGTGTGTGTGTGAGTGTATGTGTGTGTGCGTGTGTGCGTGTGTGAGTATGTGTGTGTGTCCGTTCGTCTTGCAGAGATAAGAACACAGCCAAGGCAAGAAGGCCCTGCCTGTCGTGAGAGTCGAGTAATAGGTATGTGTGTGAGTGTCAGTGTGTGTGTGTGTCCGGTCGGCTCGCAGAGATGAGAACACGGCCGTGGCAAGAAGGCACTGCCTGTCGTTAAGAGGCGACTAATAGGTAGGAGTCGAGAGGTGAAGGGTGTATGTGTGTGTGTGCGTGTGTGCGTGTGTGTGCGTGTGTGTGTGTATGTGTGTGTGTCTGTTTGGCTTGCAGAGATAAGAATACGGCCAAGGCAAGAAGGCCCTGCCTCTTGTAAAGGGCGACTAATAAGTAGGAGTCGAGAGGTGAAGAGTGTATGTGTGCATGCGTGTGTGCGTGTGTGTGCGTGTGTGTGCGTGTGTGAGTATGTGTGTGTGTTAGTTCGGCTTGCAGAGATAAGAGCACGACCGAGGCAAGAAAGCCCTGCCTATCGTAAGAGGCGATTAATAGGTAGGAGTCGAGAGGTGAAGAGTGTATGTGTGTGTGTGCGTGTGTGCGTGTGTGTGGGTGTGAGCGTGCGTGTGTGTGTGAGTGTGTGTGTGTCCGTTCGGCTTGCAGAGATAAGAATACGGCCGAGGCAAGAAGGCCCTGCCTGTCGTAAGTGGCGACTAATTGGTAGGAGTCGAGAGGTGAAGAGTGTATGTGTGTGCGTGTGTGCGTGTGTGTGCGTGTGTGCGTGCGTGTGTGTGTGAGTGTGCGTGTGTCCGTTCGGCTTGCAGAGATAAGAATACGGCCGAGGCAAGAAGGCCCTGCCTGTCGTAAGCGGCGACTAATGCGTAGGAGTCGAGAGGTGAAGATTGTATGTGTGTTAGTGCGTGTGTTTGTGTGTGTGCGTGTGTGAGTGTGTGTGTGTCCGGTCGGCTCGCAGAGATAAGAACACGGCCGTGGCAAGAAGGCCCTGCCTGTTGTAAGAGGCGGCTAATGGGTAGGAGTCGAGAGGTGAAGAGTGTATGTGTGTGTGAGTGTGCGGGTGTGTGCGTGTGTAAGTGTGTGTGTGTATTTGTGTGTGTGAGTGTGTGTGTGTCCAGTCGGCTCGCAGAGATAAGAACACGGCCGTGGCAAGAAGGCCCTGCCTGTCGTGAGAGGCGACTAATGGGTAGGAGTCGAAAGGTGAAGAGTGTTTGTGTGTGTGAGTGTGCGTGTGTGCGTGTGTGTGCGTGTGTGAGTGTGTGTGTGTATTTGTGTGTGTGAGTGTGTGTGTCTAGTTGGCCTGCAGAGATAAGAACACGGCCGTGGCAAGAAGGCCATGCCTGTCGTAAGAGGCGACTAATAAGTGGGAGTCGAGTGGTGAAGAGTGTATATGTGTGTGCGTATGTGCGTGTGTGTGCGTGTGAGAGTGTGTATGTGTGTGTGTCCGTTCGGCTTTCATAGATAAGAGCACGACCGAGGCAAGAAGGCCCTGCCTATTCGTAAGAGGCGACTAATAGGTAGGAGTCGAGAGGTGATGAATGTATGTGTGTGTGCGTGTGTGCGTGTTTGTGTGCGTGTTTGTGTGTGTGTGAGTGTATGTGTGTGTGCGTGTGTGCGTGCGTGGGTGTGTGTGTGTTTGTGAGTGTGTGTGTATGTGTGTGTGTCCCTTCGGCTTGCAGAGATAAGAACACGGCTGAGGCAAGAAGGCCCTGCCTGTCGTGAGAGACGACTAATAGGTACGAGTCGAGAGGTGAAGAATGTATGTGTGTGTGCGTATGTGCGTGTTTGTGTGTGTGTGAGTGTATGTGTGTGTGCGTGTGTGCGTGCGTGTGTGCGTGTGTGAGTGTGAGTGTGTTTGTGTATGTGTGTGTCCGTTCGGCTTGCAGAGATAAGAACACGGCCGTGGCAAGAAGTACCTGCCTGTCGTAAGAGGAGAATAATGGGTAGGAGTCGAGAGGTAAAGAGTGTGTGCGTGTGTGTGTGTGTGTGCGTGTGTGAGTGGGCGTGTGTGTGTGTGTGTCCGTTCGGCTTGCAGAGATAAGAACACGGCCGTGGCAAAAAGTCCCTGCCTGTCGTAAGAGGGGAATAATGAGTAGGAGTCGAGAGGTGAAGAGTGTATGTGTGTGGGTGCGTGTGTGCGTGTGTGTGTGCATGTGTGAGTATGTGTGTGTGTCCGTTCGGATTGCAAAAATAAGAACACGGCCGAGGCAAGAAGGCCCTGCCTGTCGTGAGAGACGACTAATAGGTAGGAGTCGAGAGGTGAAGAATGTATGTGTGTGTGCGTATGTGCGTGTTTGTGTGTGTGTGTGAGTGTATGTGTGTGTGCGTGTGTGCGTGCGTGTGTGCGTGTGTGTGTGTGTGAGTGTGTGTGTGTATGTGTGTGTCCGTTCGGCTTGCAGAGATAAAGACACGGCCGTGGCAAGAAGTACCTGCCTGTCGTAAGAGGAGAATAATGGGTAGGAGTCGAGAGGTGAAGAGTGTGTGCGTGTGCGTGTGCGTGTGCGTGTGCGTGTGTGTGTGTGTGCGTGTGTGTGTGTGTGTCCGTTCTGCTTGCAGAGATAAGAACACGGCCGTGGCGAAAAGTCCATGCCTGTCGTAAGAGGGGAATAATGGGTAGGAGTCGAGAGGTGAAGAGAGTATGTGTGTGTGTGTGCGTGTGTGCGTACGTGTGTGCGTGTATGCGTGTGTGTGTGTGAGTGTGTGTGTCCGTTCGGCTCGCAGAGATAAGAACACGGCCGTGGCAAGAAGTCCCTGCCTGTCGTAAGAGGCGACTAATGAAGAGGAGTCGACAGGTGAAGAGTGTATGTGTCTTTGTGTGTGTGCGTGTGTTTGTGCGTGTGTGACTATGTGTGTGTATGTGTGTGTGTGTGTGTGTCCGTTTGGCTTGCAGAGATAAGAACACGGCCGTGGCAAGAAGTCCCTGCCTGTCGTAAGAGGCGACTAATGGGTAGGAGTCGAGAGGTGAAGAGGGTACGTGAGTGTGTGCGTGTGTGGGTGTGTGTGTGTTTGTGCGTGTGTAAGTGTGTGTGTGTATGTTTGTGTGTGTCCATTCGGCTCGCAGAGATTAGAATACGGCAGAGGCAAGAAGGCCATGCCTGTCGTAAGAGGCGACTAATGGGTAGGAGTCGAGAGGTGAAGAGTGTATTTGTGTGTGTGCGTGTGTGCGTGCGTGTGTGTGTGAGTGTGTATGTGTCCGTTCGGCTTGCAGAGATAAGAATACGGCCGAGGCAAGAAGGCCCTGCCTGTCGTAAGTGGCGACTAATTGGTAGGAGTCGAGAGGTGAAAAGTGTTTTTGTGTGTGTGCGTGTGTGTGCGTGTGTGCGTGCTTGTGTGTGTGAGTGTGTATGTGTCCGTTCGGCTTGCAGAGATAAAAATACGGCCAAGGCAAGAAGGCCCTGCCTGTCGTAAGTGGCGACTAATTGGTAGGAGTCGAGAGGTTAAGAGTGTATGTGTGTGTGTGTGCGTGTGTGGGTGTGTGTGTGTTTGTGCGTGTGTAAGTGTGTGTGTGTGTATGTATGTGTGTGTCCATTCGGCTCGCAGAGATTAGAATACGGCCGAGGCAAGAAGGCCCTGCCTGTCGTAAGTGGCGACTAATTGGTAGGAGTCGAGAGGTGAAAAGTGTTTTTGTGTGTGTGCGTGTGTGTGCGTGTGTGCGTGCTTGTGTGTGTGAGTGTGTATGTGTCCGTTCGGCTTGCAGAGATAAGAATACGGCCAAGGCAAGAATGCCCTGCCTGTCGTAAGTGGCGACTAATTGGTATGAGTCGAGAGGTGAAGAGTGTATGTGTGTGTGTGCGTGTGTGCGTGTGTGTGTGCGTGTGTGAGTGTGTGTGTCCGGTCGGCTCGCAGTGATAAGGACACGTCTGTGCCAAGAAGGCCCTGCCTGTCGTAAGCGGCGACTACTGCGTAGGAGTCGAGAGGTGAAGAGTGCATATGTGTAAGTGCGTGTGAGCGTTTGTGTGCGTGTGTGAGTGTGTGTGTATGTCCGGTCGGCTCTCAGAGATAAGAACACGGCCGTGGCAAGAAGGCCCTGCCTGTCGTAAGAGGCGACTAATGGGTAGGAGTCGAGAGGTGAAGAGTGTATGTGTGTGTGAGTGTGCGTGTGTGTGCGTGTGTGAATGTGTGTGTGTATTTGTGTGTGTGAGTGTGTGTGTGTCCAGTCGGCTCGCAGAGATAAGAACACGGCCGTGGCAAGAAGGCCCTGCCTGTCGTAAGAGGCGACTAATGGGTAGGAGTCGAGAGGTGAAGAGTGTATTTGTGTGTAAGTGTGCGTGTGTGTGCGTGTGTGTGTATTTGTGTGTGTGAGTGTGTGTGTCCAGTCGGCTCGCAGAGATAAGAACACGGCCGTGGCAAGAAGGCCCTGCCTGTCGTAAGAGGCGACTAATGGGTAGGAGTCGAGTGGTAAAGAGTGTATATGTGTGTGCGTATGTGCGTGTGTGTGCGTGTGAGAGTGCGTGTGTTTGTGTGTGCGTGTGTGTGTGTGTCCGTTCCGCTTGCAGAGATAAGAATACAACCGAGGCAAGAAGGCCCTGCCTCTTGTAAGGGGCGACTAATAAGTAGGAGTCGAGAGGTGAAGAGTGTATGTGTGTATGAATGTGTGCGTGTGTGTGCGTGTGTGAGTATGTGTGTGTGTTAGTTCGGCTTGCAGAGATAAGAGCACGACCGAGGCAAGAAGGCCCTGCCTATCGTAAGAGGCGACTAATGGGTAGGAGTCGAGAGGTGAAGAGGGTACGTGAGTGTGTGCGTGTGTAGGTGTGTGTGTGTTTGTGCGTGTGTAAGTGTGTGTGTGTATGTTTGTGTGTGTCCATTCGGCTCGCAGAGATTAGAATACGGCAGAGGCAAGAAGGCCATGCCTGTCGTAAGAGGCGACTAATGGGTAGGAGTCGAGAGGTGAAGAGTGTATTTGTGTGTGTGCGTGTGTGCGTGCGTGTGTGTGTGAGTGTGTATGTGTCCGTTCGGCTTGCAGAGATAAGAATACGGCCGAGGCAAGAAGGCCCTGCCTGTCGTAAGTGGCGACTAATTGGTAGGAGTCGAGAGGTGAAAAGTGTTTTTGTGTGTGTGCGTGTGTGTGCGTGTGTGCGTGCTTGTGTGTGTGAGTGTGCATGTGTCCGTTCGGCTTGCAGAGATAAAAATACGGCCAAGGCAAGAAGGCCCTGCCTGTCGTAAGTGGCGACTAATTGGTAGGAGTCGAGAGGTGAAGAGTGTATGTGTGTGTGTGTGCGTGTGTGGGTGTGTGTGTGTGTTTGTGCGTGTGTAAGTGTGTGTGTGTGTGTATGTATGTGTGTGTCCATTCGGCTCGCAGAGATTAGATTACGGCCGAGGCAAGAAGGCCCTGCCTGTCGTAAGTGGCGACTAATTGGTAGGAGTCGAGAGGTGAAAAGTGTTTTTGTGTGTGTGCGTGTGTGTGCGTGTGTGCGTGCTTGTGTGTGTGAGTGTGTATGTGTCCGTTCGGCTTGCAGAGATGGAAATACGGCCAAGGCAAGAATGCCCTGCCTGTCGTAAGTGGCGACTAATTGGTAGGAGTCGAGAGGTGAAGAGTGTATTTGTGTGTGTGCGTGTGTGCGTGCGTGTGTGTGTGAGTGTGTATGTGTCCGTTCGGCTTGCAGTGATAAGAATACGGCCGAGGCAAGAAGGCCCTGCCTGTCGTAAGTGGCGACTAATTGGTAGGAGTCGAGAGGTGAAAAGTGTTTTTGTGTGTGTGCGTGTGTGTGCGTGTGTGTGTGAGTGTGTATGTGTCCGTTCGGCTTGCAGTGATAAGAATACGGCCGAGGCAAGAAGGCCCTGCCTGTCGTAAGTGGCGACTAATTGGTAGGAGTCGAGAGGTGAAAAGTGTTTTTGTGTGTGTGCGTGTGTGTGCGTGTGTGCGTGCTTGTGTGTGTGAGTGTGTATGTGTCCGTTCGGCTTGCAGAGATAAGAATACGGCCGAGGCAAGAAGGCCCTGCCTGTCGTAAGTGGCGACTTATTGGTAAGAGTCGAGAGGTGAAGAGTGTATGTGTGTGTGTGTGTGCGTGTGTGGGTGTGTGTGTGTGTTTGTGCGTGTGTAAGTGTGTGTGTGTATGTATGTGTGTGTCCATTCGGCTCGCAGAGATTAGAATACGGCCGAGGCAAGAAGGCCATGCCTGTCGTAAGAGGCAACTAATGGGTAGGAGTCGAGAGGTGAAAAGTGTTTTTGTGTGTGTGCGTGTGTGTGCGTGTGTGCGTGCTTGTGTGTGTGAGTGTGTATGTGTCCGTTCGGCTTGCAGAGATAAGAATCCGGCCGAGGCAAGAATGCCCTGCTTGTTGTAAGTGGCGACTAATTGGTAGGAGTCGAGAGGTGAAGAGTGTATGTGTGTGTGTGCGTATGTGCGTGTGTATGTGCGTGTGTGAGTGTGTGTGTCCAGTCGGCTCGCAGTGATAAGGACACGTCTGTGCCAAGAAGTCCCTGCCTGTCGTAAGCGGCGACTAATGCGTATGAGTCGAGAGGTGAAGAGTGTATATGTGTAAGTGCGTTTGAGCGTGTGTGTGCGTGTGTGAGTGTGTGTGTGTGTCCGGTCGGCTCTCAGAGATAAGAACACGGCCGTGGCAAGAAGGCCCTGCCTGTCGTAAGAGGCGACTAATGGGTAGGAGTCGAGAGGTGAAGAGTGTATGTGTGTGTGAGTGTGCGTGTGTGTGCGTGTGTGAGTGTGTGTGTGTATTTGTGTGTGTGAGTGTGTGTGTGTCCAGTCGGCTCGCAGAGATAAGAACATGGCCGTGGCAAGATGGCCCTGCCTGTCGTAAGAGGCGTCTAATGGGTAGGAGTCGAGAGGTGAAGAGTGTATTTGTGTGTGAGTGTGCGTGTGTGCCTGTGTGTGCGTGTGTGAGTGTGTGTGTGTATTTGTGTGTGTGAGTGTGTGTGTCCAGTCGGCTCGCAGAGATAAGAACACGGCCGTGGCAAAAAGGCCCTGCCTGTCGTAAGGAGGCGACTAGAGGGTAGGAGTCGAGTGGTGAAGAGTGTATATGTGTGTGCGTATGTGCGTGTGTGTGCGTGTGTGTGAGTATGTGTGTGTATGTGTGTGTGTATGTGTGTGTATCCCTTCGGCTCGCAGAGATAAGCCTACGTCCGTGGCAAGAAGGCCATGCTTGCTGTAAGGAGCGACTAATGGGTAGGAGTCGAGAGGTGAAGCGTGTATGTGTGTGTATGTGTGTATGTGTGCAAGTGTGTGTGTGTGTGTGTCCGTTCGGTTTGCAGAGATAGGTAATCGTCCGTGGCAAGAAGGCCCTGCCTGTCTTAAGAGGCGACTAATGAATAGGAGTCGAGAGGTGAAGAGTGTGTGCGTGTGCGTGTGCGTGCGTGTGCGTGTGTAAGTGTTTGTGTATGTGTGTGTGTCTGTTTGGCTTGCAGAGATAAGAATACGGCCGAGGCAAGAAGGCCTTTCCTCTTGTAAGGGGCGACTAATAGGTAGGATTAGAGAGGTGAAGAATGTATGTGTGTGTGCGTGTGTGCGTGTTTGTGTGTGTGTGAGTGTATGTGTGTGTGCGTGTATGCGTGCGTGTGTGCGTGTGTGTGTGTGTGAGTGTGTGTGTGTATGTGTGTGTGTGTGTGTCCCTTCGCTCGCAGAGATAAGAAAAAAGCGGTGGCAAGAAGGCCATGCCTGTCGTAAGAGGCGACTAATGGATAGGAGTCGAGAGGTGGAGAGTGTGTGCGTGTGCGTGTGCGTGTGCGTGTGCGTGTGTGTGTGTGTGCGTGTGTGTGTGTGTGTCCGTTTGGCTTGCGGAGATAAGAACACGGCCGTGGCAAGATGTCCCTGCCTGTCGTAAGAGGAGAATAATGGGTAGGAGTCGAGAGGTGAAGAGTGTATGTGTGTGTGTGTGTGTGCGTGTGTGCGTGCGTGTGTTAGTGTGTGTGTGTATGTGTGTGTGTCAGTGTGTGTGTGTGTCCTGTCGGCTCGCAGAGATGAGAACACGGCCGTGGCAAGAAGGCACTGCCTGTCGTTAAGAGGCGACTAACGGGTAGTAGTCGAGAGGTGAAGAGTGTATGTGTGTGTGTGTGCGTGTGTGTGTGTGTGTGCGTGTGTGTGTGTGTATGTGTGTGTGTCTGTTTGGCTTGCAAAGATAAGAATACGGCCGAGGCAAGAAGGCCTTGCCTCTTGTAAGGGGCGACTAATAAGTAGGAGTCGAGAGGTGAAGAGTGTATGTGTGTATGCGTGTGTGCGTGTGTGTGCGTGTGTGAGTATGTGTGTGTGTTAGTTCGGCTTGCAGAGATAAGAGCACGACCGAGGCAAGAAAGCCCTGCCTATCGTAAGAGGCGACTAATAGGTAGGAGTCGAGAGGTGAAGAGTGTATGTGTGTGTGTGCGTGTGTGCCTGTGTGTGCGTGTGAGCGTGCGTGTGTGTGTGAGTGTGTGTGTGTCCGTTCGGCTTGCAGGGATAAGAATACGGCCGAGGCAAGAAGGCACTGCCTGTCGTAAGTGGCGACTAATTGGTAGGAGTCGAGAGGTGAAGAGTGTATGTGTGTGTGTGCGTGTTTGCGTGTGTGTGCGTGTGTGCGTGCGTGTGTGTGTGAGTGTGTGTGTGTCCGTTCGGCTTGCAGAGATAAGAATACGGCCGAAACAAGAAGGCCCTGCCTGTCGTAAGTGGCGACTAATGGGTAGGAGTCGAGAGGTGAAGAGTGTATGTGTGTGTGTGCGTGTGTGCGTGTATGTGTGCGTGTGTGAGTGTGTGTGTCCGGTCGGCTCGCAGTGATAAGGACACGTCCGTGCCAAGAAGGCCCTGCCTGTCGTAAGCGGCAACTAATTGGTAGGAGTCGAAAAGTGAAAAGTGTTTTTGTGTGTGTGCGTGTGTGTGCGTGTGTGCGTGCTTGTGTGTGTGAGTGTGTATGTGTCCGTTCGGCTTGCAGAGATAAGAATACGGCCGAGGCAAGAAGGCCCTGCCTGTCGTAAGTGGCGACTTATTGGTAGGAGTCGAGAGGTGAAAAGTGTATGCGTGTGCGTGTGCGTGTGCGTGTGCGTGTGTGTGTGTGTGCGTGTGTGTGTGTGTGTCCGTTTGGCTTGCGGAGATAAGAACACGGCCGTGGCAAGATGTCCCTGCCTGTCGTAAGAGGAGAATAATGGGTAGGAGTCGAGAGGTGAAGAGTGTATGTGTGTGTGTGTGTGTGCGTGTGTGCGTGCGTGTGTTAGTGTGTGTGTGTATGTGTGTGTGTCAGTGTGTGTGTGTGTCCTGTCGGCTCGCAGAGATGAGAACACGGCCGTGGCAAGAAGGCACTGCCTGTCGTTAAGAGGCGACTAACGGGTAGTAGTCGAGAGGTGAAGAGTGTATGTGTGTGTGTGTGCGTGTGTGTGTGTGTGTGCGTGTGTGTGTGTGTATGTGTGTGTGTCTGTTTGGCTTGCAAAGATAAGAATACGGCCGAGGCAAGAAGGCCTTGCCTCTTGTAAGGGGCGACTAATAAGTAGGAGTCGAGAGGTGAAGAGTGTATGTGTGTATGCGTGTGTGCGTGTGTGTGCGTGTGTGAGTATGTGTGTGTGTTAGTTCGGCTTGCAGAGATAAGAGCACGACCGAGGCAAGAAAGCCCTGCCTATCGTAAGAGGCGACTAATAGGTAGGAGTCGAGAGGTGAAGAGTGTATGTGTGTGTGTGCGTGTGTGCCTGTGTGTGCGTGTGAGCGTGCGTGTGTGTGTGAGTGTGTGTGTGTCCGTTCGGCTTGCAGGGATAAGAATACGGCCGAGGCAAGAAGGCACTGCCTGTCGTAAGTGGCGACTAATTGGTAGGAGTCGAGAGGTGAAGAGTGTATGTGTGTGTGTGCGTGTTTGCGTGTGTGTGCGTGTGTGCGTGCGTGTGTGTGTGAGTGTGTGTGTGTCCGTTCGGCTTGCAGAGATAAGAATACGGCCGAAACAAGAAGGCCCTGCCTGTCGTAAGTGGCGACTAATGGGTAGGAGTCGAGAGGTGAAGAGTGTATGTGTGTGTGTGTGCGTGTGTGCGTGTATGTGTGCGTGTGTGAGTGTGTGTGTCCGGTCGGCTCGCAGTGATAAGGACACGTCCGTGCCAAGAAGGCCCTGCCTGTCGTAAGCGGCAACTAATTGGTAGGAGTCGAAAAGTGAAAAGTGTTTTTGTGTGTGTGCGTGTGTGTGCGTGTGTGCGTGCTTGTGTGTGTGAGTGTGTATGTGTCCGTTCGGCTTGCAGAGATAAGAATACGGCCGAGGCAAGAAGGCCCTGCCTGTCGTAAGTGGCGACTTATTGGTAGGAGTCGAGAGGTGAAGAGTGTATGTGTGTGTGTGTGCGTGTGTGGGTGTGTGTGTGTTTGTGCGTGTGTAAGTGTGTGTGTGTATGTATGTGTGTGTCCATTCGGCTCGCAGAGATTAGAATACGGCCGAGGCAAGAAGGCCATGCCTGTCGTAAGAGGCAACTAATGGGTAGGAGTCGAGAGGTGAAAAGTGTTTTTGTGTGTGTGCATGTGTGTGTGAGTGTGTATGTGTCCGTTCGGCTTGCAGAGATAAGAATACGGCCGAGGCAAGAATGCCCTGCCTGTCGTAAGTGGCGACTAATTGGTAGGAGTCGAGAGGTGAAGAGTGTATATGTGTGTGTGCGTGTGTGCGTGGGTGTGTGCGTGTGTGAGTGTGTGTGTCCGGTCGGCTCGCAGTGATAAGGACACGTCCGTGCCAAGAAGGCCCTGCCTGTCGTAAGCGGCGACTAATGCGTAGGAGTCGAGAGGTGAAGAGTGTATGTGTGTAAGTGCGTGTGAGCGTGTGTGTGCGTGTGTGAGTGTGTGTGTGTGTCCGGTCGGCTCTCAGATATAAGAACACGGCCGTGGCAAGAAGGCCCTGCCTGTCGTAATAGGCGACTAATGGGTAGGGGTCGAGAGGTGAAGAGTGTATGTGTGTGTGAGTGTGCGTGTGTGTGCGTGTGTGAGTGTGTGTGTGTATTTGTGTGTGAGTGTGTGTGTGTCCAGTCGGCTCGCAGAGATAAGAACACGGCCGTGGCAAGAAGGCCCTGCCTGTCGTAAGAGGCGACTAATGGGTAGGAGTCGAGAGGTGAAGAGTGTATTTGTGTGTGAGTGTGCGTGTGTGCGTGTGTGTGCGTGTGTGAGTGTGTGTGTGTGTATTTATGTGTGTGAGTGTGTGTGTCCAGTCGGCTCACAGAGATAAGAACACGGCCGTGGCAAGAAGGCCCTGCCTATCGTAAGAGCCGACTAATAGGTAGGAGTCAAGAGGTGAAGAGTGTATGTGTGTGTGTGCGTGTGTGCGTGTGTGTGAGTATGTGTGTGTATGTGTGTGTGTATGTGTGTGTGTATCCCTTCGGCTCGCAGAGATAAGCATACGTCCGTGGCAAGAAGGCCATGCTTGCTGTAAGGAGCGACTAATGGATAGGAGTCGAGAGGTGAAGCGTGTATGTGTGTGTGTGTGTGTGTATGTGTGCAAGTGTGTGTGTATGTGTGTCCGTTCGGTTTGCAGAGATAGGTGTACGTCCGTGGCAAGAAGGCCCTGCCTGTCTTAAGAGGCGACTAATGGATAGGAGTCGAGAGGTGGAGAGTGTGTGCGTGTGCGTGTGCGTGTGCGTGTGCGTGTGCGTGTGCGTGTGCGTGTGCGTGTGTGTGTGTGTGTGAGTGTATGTGTGTGCGTGTATGCGTGCGTGTGTGCGTGTGTGTGTGTGAGTGTGTGTGTGTATGTGTGTGTGTGTCCCTTCGCTCGCAGAGATAAGAAAAAAGCGGTGGCAAGAAGGCCATGCCTGTCGTAAGAGGCGACTAATGGATAGGAGTCGAGAGGTGGAGAGTGTGTGCGTGTGCGTGTGCGTGTGCGTGTGCGTGTGCGTGTGTGTGTGTGTGCGTGTGTGTGTGTGTCCGTTTGGCTTGCAGAGATAAGAACACGGCTGTTGCAAGAAGTCCCTGCCTATCGTAAGAGGAGAATAATGGGTAGGAGTCGAGAGGTGAAGAGTGTATGTGTGTGTGTGCGTGTGTGCGTGCGTGTGTGAGTGTGTGTGTGTATGTGTGTGTGTCAGTGTGTGTGTGTGTCCGGTCGGCTCGCAGAGATGAGAACAAGGCCGTGGCAAGAAGGCACTGCCTGTCGTTAAGAGGCGACTAATGGGTAGGAGTCGAGAGGTGAAGAGTGTATGTGTGTGTGTGCGTGTGTGTGTGTGCGTGTGAGCGTGCGTGTGTGTGTGAGTGTGTGTGTGTCCGTTCGGCTTGCAGAGATAAGAATACGGCCGAGGCAAGAAGGCACTGCCTGTCGTAAGTGGCGACTAATTGGTAGGAGTCGAGAGGTGAAGAGTGTATGTGTGTGTGCGTGTGTGCGTGTGTGTGCGTGTGTGTGTGTATGTGTGTGTGTCTGTTTGGCTTGCAGAGATAAGAATACGGCCGAGGCAAGAAGGCCTTGCCTCTTGTAAGGGGCGACTAATAAGTAGGAGTCGAGAGGTGAAGAGTGTATGTGTGTATGCGTGTGTGCGTGTGTGTGCGTGTGTGAGTATGTGTGTGTGTTAGTTTGGCTTGCAGAGATAAGAGCACGACCGAGGCAAGAAAGCCCTGCCTATCATAAGAGGCGACTAATAGGTAGGAGTCGAGAGGTGAAGAGTGTATGTGTGTGTGTGCGTGTGTGTGTGTGTGTGTGTGCGTGTGAGCGTGCGTGTGTGTGTGAGTGTGTGTGTGTCCGTTTGGCTTGCAGAGATAAGAATACGGCCGTGGCAAGAAGGCCCTGACTGTCGTAAGAGGCGACTAATGGGTAGGAGTCGAGAGGTGAAGAGTGTATGTGTGTGTGTGTGTGTGTGTTTGTGTGCGTGTGTGCGTGTGTGTGTGCGTGTGTGAGTGTGTGTGCGTGTGCGTGTGTGTGTGTGTGTGTGAGTGTATGTGTGTGTGCGTGTATGCGTTCGTGTGTGCGTGTGTGTGTGTGAGTGTGTGTGTGTATGTGTGTGTGTGTGTGTCCCTTCGCTCGCAGAGATAAGAAAAAAGCGGTGGCAAGAAGGCCATGCCTGTCGTAAGAGGCGACTAATGGGTAGGAGTCGAGAGGTGAAGAGTGTATGTGTGTGTGTGTGTGTGCGTTTGTGTGCGTGTGTGCGTGTGCGTGTGCGTGTGCGTGTGCGTGTGCGTGTGCGTGTGCGTGTGCGTGTGTGTGTGTGTGTGAGTGTATGTGTGTGTGCGTGTATGCGTGCGTGTGTGTGTGTGAGTGTGTGTGTGTATGTGTGTGTGTGTGTGTCCCTTCGCTCGCAGAGATAAGAAAAAAGCGGTGGCAAGAAGGCCATGCCTGTCGTAAGAGGCGACTAATGGATAGGAGTCGAGAGGTGGAGAGGGTGTGCGTGTGCGTGTGCGTGTGCGTGTGCGTGTGCGTGTGCGTGTGCGTGTGCGTGTGTGTGTGTGTGCGTGTGTGTGTGTGTCCGTTTGGCTTGCAGAGATAAGAACACGGCTGTTGCAAGAAGTCCCTGCCTATCGTAAGAGGAGAATAATGGGTAGGAGTCGAGAGGTGAAGAGTGTATGTGTGTGTGTGCGTGTGTGCGTGCGTGTGTGAGTGTGTGTGTGTATGTGTGTGTGTCAGTGTGTGTGTGTGTCCGGTCGGCTCGCAGAGATGAGAACACGGCCGTGGCAAGAAGGCACTGCCTGTCGTTAAGAGGCGACTAATGGGTAGGAGTCGAGAGGTGAAGAGTGTATGTGTGTGTGTGCGTGTGTGTGTGTGCGTGTGAGCGTGCGTGTGTGTGTGAGTGTGTGTGTCCGTTCGGCTTGCAGAGATAAGAATACGGCCGAGGCAAGAAGGCACTGCCTGTCGTAAGTGGCGACTAATTGGTAGGAGTCGAGAGGTGAAGAGTGTATGTGTGTGTGTGCGTGTGTGCGTGTGTGTGCGTGTGTGTGTGTATGTGTGTGTGTCTGTTTGGCTTGCAGAGATAAGAATACGGCCGAGGCAAGAAGGCCTTGCCTCTTGTAAGGGGCGACTAATAAGTAGGAGTCGAGAGGTGAAGAGTGTATGTGTGTATGCGTGTGTGCGTGTGTGTGCGTGTGTGAGTATGTGTGTGTGTTAGTTTGGCTTGCAGAGATAAGAGCACGACCGAGGCAAGAAAGCCCTGCCTATCATAAGAGGCGACTAATAGGTAGGAGTCGAGAGGTGAAGAGTGTATGTGTGTGTGTGTGCGTGTGTGTGTGTGTGTGTGCGTGTGAGCGTGCGTGTGTGTGTGAGTGTGTGTGTGTCCGTTCGGCTTGCAGAGATAAGAATACGGCCGTGGCAAGAAGGCCCTGACTGTCGTAAGAGGCGACTAATGGGTAGGAGTCGAGAGGTGAAGAGTGTATGTGTGTGTGTGTGTGTGCGTTTGTGTGCGTGTGTGCGTGTGTGTGTGCCTGTGTGAGTGTGTGTGTCCGGTCGGCTTGCAGTGATAAGGACACGTCTGTGCCAAGAAGGCCCTGCCTGTCGTAAGCGGCGACTACTGCGTAGGAGTCGAGAGATGAAGAGTGCATATGTGTAAGTGCGTGTGAGCGTGTGTGTGCGTGTGTGAGTGTGTGTGTATGTCCGGTCGGCTCTCAGAGATAAGAACACGGCCGTGGCAAGAATGCCCTGCCTGTCGTAAGAGGCGACTAATGGGTAGGAGTCGAGAGGTGAAGAGTGTATGTGTGTGTGAGTGTGCGTGTGTGTGCGTGTGTGAATGTGTGTGTGTGTATTTGTGTGTGTGAGTGTGTGTGTGTCCAGTCGGCTCGCAGAGATAAGAACACGGCCGTGGCAAGAAGGCCCTGCCTGTCGTAAGAGGCGACTAATGGGTAGGAGTCGAGAGGTGAAGAGTGTATTTGTGTGTAAGTGTGCGTGTGTGTGCGTGTGTGTGTATTTGTGTGTGTGAGTGTGTGTGTCTAGTCGGCTCGCAGAGATAAGAACACGGCCGTGGCAAGAAGGCCCTGCCTGTCGTAAGAGGCGACTAATGGGTAGGAGTCGAGTGGTAAAGAGTGTATATGTGTGTGCGTATGTGCGTGTGTGTGCGTGTGAGAGTGCGTGTGTTTGTGTGTGCGTGTGTGTGTGTGTCCGTTCCGCTTGCAGAGATAAGAATACAACCGAGGCAAGAAGGCCCTGCCCCTTGTAAGGGGCGACTAATAAGTAGGAGTCGAGAGGTGAAGAGTGTATGTGTGTATGAATGTGTGCGTGTGTGTGCGTGTGTGAGTATGTGTGTGTGTTAGTTCGGCTTGCAGAGATAAGAGCACGACCGAGGCAAGAAGGCCCTGCCTATCGTAAGAGGCGACTAATGGGTAGGAGTCGAGAGGTGAAGAGGGTACGTGAGTGTGTGCGTGTGTAGGTGTGTGTGTGTTTGTGCGTGTGTAAGTGTGTGTGTGTATGTTTGTGTGTGTCCATTCGGCTCGCAGAGATTAGAATACGGCAGAGGCAAGAAGGCCATGCCTGTCTTTAGAGGCGACTAATGGGTAGGAGTCGAGAGGTGAAGAGTGTATTTGTGTGTGTGCGTGTGTGCGTGCGTGTGTGTGTGAGTGTGTATGTGTCCGTTCGGCTTGCAGAGATAAGAATACGGCCGAGGCAAGAAGGCCCTGCCTGTCGTAAGTGGCGACTAATTGGTAGGAGTCGAGAGGTGAAAAGTGTTTTTGTGTGTGTGCGTGTGTGTGCGTGTGTGCGTGCTTGTGTGTGTGAGTGTGTATGTGTCCGTTCGGCTTGCAGAGATAAGAATACGGCCAAGGCAAGAATGCCCTGCCTGTCGTAAGTGGCGACTAATTGGTAGGAGTCGAGAGGTGAAGAGTGTATTTGTGTGTGTGCGTGTGTGCGTGCGTGTGTGTGTGAGTGTGTATGTGTCCGTTCGGCTTGCAGTGATAAGAATACGGCCGAGGCAAGAAGGCCCTGCCTGTCGTAAGTGGCGACAAATTGGTAGGAGTCGAGAGGTGAAAAGTGTTTTTGTGTGTGTGCGTGTGTGTGCGTGTGTGTGTGAGTGTGTGTGTGTCCGTTCGGCTTGCAGAGATAAGAATACGGCCGAGGCAAGAAGGCACTGCCTGTCGTAAGTGGCGACTAATTGGTAGGAGTCGAGAGGTGAAGAGTGTATGTGTGTGTGTGCGTGTGTGCGTGTGTGTGCGTGTGTGTGTGTATGTGTGTGTGTCTGTTTGGCTTGCAGAGATAAGAATACGGCCGAGGCAAGAAGGCCTTGCCTCTTGTAAGGGGCGACTAATAAGTAGGAGTCGAGAGGTGAAGAGTGTATGTGTGTATGCGTGTGTGCGTGTGTGTGCGTGTGTGAGTATGTGTGTGTGTTAGTTTGGCTTGCAGAGATAAGAGCACGACCGAGGCAAGAAAGCCCTGCCTATCATAAGAGGCGACTAATAGGTAGGAGTCGAGAGGTGAAGAGTGTATGTGTGTGTGTGTGCGTGTGTGTGTGTGTGTGTGTGCGTGTGAGCGTGCGTGTGTGTGTGAGTGTGTGTGTGTCCGTTCGGCTTGCAGAGATAAGAATACGGCCGTGGCAAGAAGGCCCTGACTGTCGTAAGAGGCGACTAATGGGTAGGAGTCGAGAGGTGAAGAGTGTATGTGTGTGTGTGTGTGTGCGTTTGTGTGCGTGTGTGCGTGTGTGTGTGCCTGTGTGAGTGTGTGTGTCCAGTCGGCTTGCAGTGATAAGGACACGTCTGTGCCAAGAAGGCCCTGCCTGTCGTAAGCGGCGACTACTGCGTAGGAGTCGAGAGGTGAAGAGTGCATATGTGTAAGTGCGTGTGAGCGTGTGTGTGCGTGTGTGAGTGTGTGTGTATGTCCGGTCGGCTCTCAGAGATAAGAACACGGGCGTGGCAAGAATGCCCTGCCTGTCGTAAGAGGCGACTAATGGGTAGGAGTCGAGAGGTGAAGAGTGTATGTGTGTGTGAGTGTGCGTGTGTGTGCGTGTGTGAATGTGTGTGTGTATTTGTGTGTGTGAGTGTGTGTGTGTCCAGTCGGCTCGCAGAGATAAGAACACGGCCGTGGCAAGAAGGCCCTGCCTGTCGTAAGAGGCGACTAATGGGTAGGAGTCGAGAGGTGAAGAGTGTATTTGTGTGTAAGTGTGCGTGTGTGTGCGTGTGTATGTATTTGTGTGTGTGAGTGTGTGTGTCTAGTCGGCTCGCAGAGATAAGAACACGGCCGTGGCAAGAAGGCCCTGCCTGTCGTAAGAGGCGACTAATGGGTAGGAGTCGAGTGGTAAAGAGTGTATATGTGTGTGCGTATGTGCGTGTGTGTGCGTGTGAGAGTGCGTGTGTTTGTGTGTGCGTGTGTGTGTGTGTCCGTTCCGCTTGCAAAGATAAGAATACAACCGAGGCAAGAAGGCCCTGCCTCTTGTAAGGGGCGACTAATAAGTAGGAGTCGAGAGGTGAAGAGTGTATGTGTGTATGAATGTGTGCGTGTGTGTGCGTGTGTGAGTATGTGTGTGTGTTAGTTCGGCTTGCAGAGATAAGAGCACGACCGAGGCAAGAAGGCCCTGCCTATCGTAAGAGGCGACTAATGGGTAGGAGTCGAGAGGTGAAGAGGGTACGTGAGTGTGTGCGTGTGTAGGTGTGTGTGTGTTTGTGCGTGTGTAAGTGTGTGTGTGTATGTTTGTGTGTGTCCATTCGGCTCGCAGAGATTAGAATACGGCAGAGGCAAGAAGGCCATGCCTGTTTTTAGAGGCCACTAATGGGTAGGAGTCGAGAGGTGAAGAGTGTATTTGTGTGTGTGCGTGTGTGCGTGCGTGTGTGTGTGAGTGTGTATGTGTTCGTTCGGCTTGCAGAGATAAGAATACGGCCGAGGCAAGAAGGCCCTGCCTGTCGTAAGTGGCGACTAATTGGTAGGAGTCGAGAGGTGAAAAGTGTTTTTGTGTGTGTGCGTGTGTGTGCGTGTGTGCGTGCTTGTGTGTGTGAGTGTGTATGTGTCCGTTCGGCTTGCAGAGATAAGAATACGGCCAAGGCAAGAATGCCCTGCCTGTCGTAAGTGGCGACTAATTGGTAGGAGTCGAGAGGTGAAGAGTGTATTTGTGTGTGTGCGTGTGTGCGTGCGTGTGTGTGTGAGTGTGTATGTGTCCGTTCGGCTTGCAGTGATAAGAATACGGCCGAGGCAAGAAGGCCCTGCCTGTCGTAAGTGACGACAAATTGGTAGGAGTCGAGAGGTGAAAAGTGTTTTTGTGTGTGTGCGTGTGTGTGCGTTTGTGTGTGAGTGTGTATGTGTCCGTTCGGCTTGCAGTGATAAGAATACGGCCGAGGCAAGAAGGCCCTGCCTGTCGTAAGTGGCGACTAATTGGTAGGAGTCGAGAGGTGAAAACTGTTTTTGTGTGTGTGCGTGTGTGTGCGTGTGTGCGTGCTTGTGTGTGTGAGTGTGTATGTGTCCGATCAGCTTGCAGAGATAAGAATACGGCCGAGGCAAGAAGGCCCTGCCTGTCGTAAGTGGCGACTAATTGGTAGGAGTCGAGAGGTGAAGAGTGTATGTGTGTGTGTGCGTGTGTGGGTGTGTGTGTGTGTTTGTGCGTGTGTAAGTGTGTGTGTGTATGTATGTGTGTGTCCATTCGGCTCGCAGAGATTAGAATACGGCCGAGGCAAGAAGGCCATGCCTGTCGTAAGAGGCAACTAATGGGTAGGAGTCGAGAGGTGAAAAGTGTTTTTGTGTGTGTGCGTGTGTGTGCGTGTGTGCGTGCTTGTGTGTGTGAGTGTGTATGTGTCCGTTCGGCTTGCAGAGATAAGAATCCGGCCGAGGCAAGAATGCCCTGCTTGTTGTAAGTGGCGACTAATTGGTAGGAGTCGAGAGGTGAAGAGTGTATGTGTGTGTGTGCGTATGTGCGTGTGTGTGTGTGCGTGTGTGAGTGTGTGTGTCCAGTCGGCTCGCAGTGATAAGGACACGTCTGTGCCAAGAAGTCCCTGCCTGTCGTAAGCGGCGACTAATGCGTAGGAGTCGAGAGGTGAAGAGTGTATGTGTGTGTGAGTGTGCGTGTGTGTGCGTGTGTGAGTGTGTGTGTGTATTTGTGTGTGTGAGTGTGTGTGTGTCCAGTCGGCTCGCAGAGATAAGAACACGGCCGTGGCAAGAAGGCCCTGCCTGTCGTAAGAGGCGTCTAATGGGTAGGAGTCGAGAGGTGAAGAGTGTATTTGTGTGTGAGTGTGCGTGTGTGCCTGTGTGTGCGTGTGTGAGTGTGTGTGTGTATTTGTGTGTGTGAGTGTGTGTGTCCAGTCGGCTCGCAGAGATAAGAACACGGCCGTGGCAAAAAGGCCCTGCCTGTCGTAAGGAGGCGACTAGAGGGTAGGAGTCGAGTGGTGAAGAGTGTATATGTGTGTGCGTATGTGCGCGTGTGTGCGTGTGAGAGTGTGTGTGTATATGTGTGTGTGTCCATTCGGCTTGCAGAGATAAGAGCACGACCAAGGCAAGAAGGCCCTGCCTATCGTAAGAGCCGACCAATAGGTAGGAGTCAAGAGGTGAAGAGTATACGTGTGTGTGTGTGCGTGTGTGCGTGTGTGTGTGAGTATGTGTGTGTATGTGTGTGTGTATGTGTGTGTATCCCTTCGGCTCGCAGAGATAAGCATACGTCCGTGGCAAGAAGGCCATGCTTGCTGTAAGGAGCGACTAATGGGTAGGAGTCGAGAGGTGAAGCGTGTATGTGTGTGTATGTGTGTATGTGTGCAAGTGTGTGTGTGTGTGTCCGTTCGGTTTGCAGAGATAGGTAATCGTCCGTGGCAAGAAGGCCCTGCCTGTTTTAAGAGGCGACTAATGAATAGGAGTCGAGAGGTGAAGAGTGTGTGCGTGTGCGTGTGCGTGCGTGTGCGTGTGTAAGTGTTTGTGTATGTGTGTGTGTCTGTTTGGCTTGCAGAGATAAGAATACGGCCAAGGCAAGAAGGCCCTGCCTCTTGTAATGGGCGACTAATAAGTAGGAGTCGAGAGGTGGAGAGTGTAAGTGTGTGTGTGCGTGTGTGCGTGTGTGTGCGTGTGTGAGTATGTGTGTGTGTTAGTTCGGCTTGCAGAAATAAGAACACGACCGAGGCAAGCAGGCCCTGCCTATCGTAAGAGGCGACTAATAGGTAGGAGTCGAGAGGTGAAGAGTGTATGTGTGTGTGTGCGTGTGTGTGTGCGTGTGTGAGTATGTGTGTGTGTCTGTTTGGCTTGCAGAGATAAGAATACGGCCGAGGCAAGAAGGCCTTTCCTCTTGTAAGGGGCGACTAATAGGTAGGATTAGAGAGGTGAAGAATGTATGTGTGTGTGCGTGTGTGCGTGTTTGTGTGTGTGTGAGTGTATGTGTGTGTGCGTGTATGCGTGCGTGTGTGCGTGTGTGTGTGTGTGAGTGTGTGTGTGTATGTGTGTGTGTGTGTCCCTTCGCTCGCAGAGATAAGAAAAAAGCGGTGGCAAGAAGGCCATGCCTGTCGTAAGAGGCGACTAATGGATAGGAGTCGAGAGGTGGAGAGTGTGTGCTTGTGCGTGTGCGTGTGTGTGTGTGTGCGTGTGTGTGTGTGTGTGTGAGTGTGTGTGTGTATGTGTGTGTGTGTGTGTCCCTTCGCTCGCAGAGATAAGAAAAAAGCGGTGGCAAGAAGGCCATGCCTGTCGTAAGAGGCGACTAATGGATAGGAGTCGAGAGGTGGAGAGTGTGTGCGTGTGCGTGTGCGTGTGCGTGTGCGTGTGTGTGTGTGTGCGTGTGTGTGTGTGTGTCCGTTTGGCTTGCGGAGATAAGAACACGGCCGTGGCAAGATGTCCCTGCCTGTCGTAAGAGGAGAATAATGGGTAGGAGTCGAGAGGTGAAGAGTGTATGTGTGTGTGTGTGTGCGTGTGTGCGTGCGTGTGTTAGTGTGTGTGTGTATGTGTGTGTGTCAGTGTGTGTGTGTGTCCGGTCGGCTCGCAGAGATGAGAACACGGCCGTGGCAAGAAGGCACTGCCTGTCGTTAAGAGGCGACTAACGGGTAGTAGTCGAGAGGTGAAGAGTGTATGTGTGTGTGTGTGTGCGTGTGTGCGTGTGTGTGCGTGTGTGTGTGTATGTGTGTGTGTCTGTTTGGCTTGCAGAGATAAGAATACGGCCGAGGCAAGAAGGCCTTGCCTCTTGTAAGGGGCGACTAATAAGTAGGAGTCGAGAGGTGAAGAGTGTATGTGTGTATGCGTGTGTGCGTGTGTGTGCGTGTGTGAGTATGTGTGTGTGTTAGTTCGGCTTGCAGAGATAAGAGCACGACCGAGGCAAGAAAGCCCTGCCTATCGTAAGAGGCGACTAATAGGTAGGAGTCGAGAGGTGAAGAGTGTATGTGTGTGTGTGCGTGTGTGCGTGTGTGTGCGTGTGAGCGTGCGTGTGTGTGTGAGTGTGTGTGTGTCCGTTCGGCTTGCAGGGATAAGAATACGGCCGAGGCAAGAAGGCACTGCCTGTCGTAAGTGGCGACTAATTGGTAGGAGTCGAGAGGTGAAGAGTGTATGTGTGTGTGTGCGTGTTTGCGTGTGTGTGCGTGTGTGCGTGCGTGTGTGTGTGAGTGTGTGTGTGTGTCCGTTCGGCTTGCAGAGATAAGAATACGGCCGAAACAAGAAGGCCCTGCCTGTCGTAAGTGGCGACTAATGGGTAGGAGTCGAGAGGTGAAGAGTGTATGTGTGTGTGTGTGTGTGCGTGTGTGCGTGTACGTGTGCGTGTGTGAGTGTGTGTGTCCGGTCGGCTCGCAGTGATAAGGACACGTCCGTGCCAAGAAGGCCCTGCCTGTCGTAAGCGGCAACTAATTGGTAGGAGTCGAAAGGTAAAAAGTGTTTTTGTGTGTGTGCGTGTGTGTGCGTGTGTGCGTGCTTGTGTGTGTGAGTGTGTATGTGTCCGTTCGGCTTGCAGAGATAAGAATACGGCCGAGGCAAGAAGGCCCTGCCTGTCGTAAGTGGCGACTTATTGGCAGGAGTCGAGAGGTGAAGAGTGTATGTGTGTGTGTGTGCGTGTGTGGGTGTGTGTGTGTTTGTGCGTGTGTAAGTGTGTGTGTGTATGTATGTGTGTGTCCATTCGGCTCGCAGAGATTAGAATACGGCCGAGGCAAGAAGGCCATGCCTGTCGTAAGAGGCAACTAATGGGTAGGAGTCGAGAGGTGAAAAGTGTTTTTGTGTGTGTGCATGTGTGTGTAAGTGTGTATGTGTCCGTTCGGCTTGCAGAGATAAGAATACGGCCGAGGCAAGAATGCCCTGCCTGTCGTAAGTGGCGACTAATTGGTAGGAGTCGAGAGGTGAAGAGTGTATGTGTGTGTGTGCGTGGGTGTGTGCGTGTGTGAGTGTGTGTGTCCGGTCGGCTCGCAGTGATAAGGACACGTCCGTGCCAAGAAGGCCCTGCCTGTCGTAAGCGGCGACTAATGCGTAGGAGTCGAGAGGTGAAGAGTGTATGTGTGTAAGTGCGTGTGAGCGTGTGTGTGCGTGTGTGAGTGTGTGTGTGTGTCCAGTCGGCTCTTAGATATAAGAACACGGCCGTGGCAAGAAGGCCCTGCCTGTCGTAATAGGCGACTAATGGGTAGGGGTCGAGAGGTGAAGAGTGTATGTGTGTGTGAGTGTGCGTGTGTGTGCGTGTGTGAGTGTGTGTGTGTGTATTTGTGTGTGAGTGTGTGTGTGTCCAGTCGGCTCGCAGAGATAAGAACACGGCCGTGGCAAGAAGGCCCTGCCTGTCGTAAGAGGCGACTAATGGGTAGGAGTCGAGAGGTGAAGAGTGTATTTGTGTGTGAGTGTGCGTGTGTGCGTGTGTGTGCGTGTGTGAGTGTGTGTGTGTGTATTTATGTGTGTGAGTGTGTGTGTCCAGTCGGCTCGCAGAGATAAGAACACGGCCGTGGCAAGAAGGCTCTGCCTATCGTAAGAGCCGACTAATAGGTAGGAGTCAAGAGGTGAAGAGTGTATGTGTGTGTGTGCGTGTGTGCGTGTGTGTGAGTATGTGTGTGTATGTGTGTGTGTATGTGTGTATGTATCCCTTCGGCTCGCAGAGATAAGCATACGTCCGTGGCAAGAAGGCCATGCTTGCTGTAAGGAGCGACTAATGGGTAGGAGTCGAGAGGTGAAGCGTGTATGTGTGTGTGTGTGTATGTGTGCAAGTGTGTGTGTATGTGTGTCCGTTCGGTTTGCAGAGATAGGTGTACGTCCGTGGCAAGAAGGCCCTGCCTGTCTTAAGAGGCGACTAATGGATAGGAGTCGAGAGGTGGAGAGTGTGTGCGTGTGCGTGTGCGTGTGCGTGTGCGTGTGCGTGTGCGTGTGCGTGTGTGTGTGTGTGTGAGTGTATGTGTGTGTGCGTGTATGCGTGCGTGTGCGCGTGTGTGTGTGTGTGAGTGTGTGTGTGTATGTGTGTGTGTGTGTGTCCCTTCGCTCGCAGAGATAAGAAAAAAGCGGTGGCAAGAAGGCCATGCCTGTCGTAAGAGGCGACTAATGGATAGGAGTCGAGAGGTGGAGAGTGTGTGCGTGTGCGTGTGCGTGTGCGTGTGCGTGTGCGTGTGTGTGTGTGTGAGTGTATGTGTGTGTGCGTGTATGCGTGCGTGTGTGCGTGTGTGTGTGTGAGTGTGTGTGTGTATGTGTGTGTGTGTGTGTCCCTTCGCTCGCAGAGATAAGAAAAAAGCGGTGGCAAGAAGGCCATGCCTGTCGTAAGAGGCGACTAATGGATAGGAGTCGAGAGGTGGAGAGTGTGTGCGTGTGCGTGTGCGTGTGCGTGTGCGTGTGTGTGTGTGTGCGTGTGTGTGTGTGTCCGTTTGGCTTGCAGAGATAAGAACACGGCTGTTGCAAGAAGTCCCTGCCTATCGTAAGAGGAGAATAATGGGTAGAAGTCGAGAGGTGAAGAGTGTATGTGTGTGTGTGCGTGTGTGCGTGCGTGTGTGAGTGTGTGTGTGTATGTGTGTGTGTCAGTGTGTGTGTGTGTCCGGTCGGCTCGCAGAGATGAGAACACGGCCGTGGCAAGAAGGCACTGCTTGTCGTTAAGAGGCGACTAATGGGTAGGAGTCGAGAGGTGAAGAGTGTATGTGTGTGTGTGCGTGTGTGTGTGTGCGTGTGAGCGTGCGTGTGTGTGTGAGTGTGTGTGTGTCCGTTCGGCTTGCAGAGATAAGAATACGGCCTAGGCAAGAAGGCACTGCCTGTCGTAAGTGGCGACTAATTGGTAGGAGTCGAGAGGTGAAGAGTGTATGTGTGTGTGTGCGTGTGTGCGTGTGTGTGCGTGTGTGTGTGTATGTGTGTGTGTCTGTTTGGCTTGCAGAGATAAGAATACGGCCGAGGCAAGAAGGCCTTGCCTCTTGTAAGGGGCGACTAATAAGTAGGAGTCGAGAGGTGAAGAGTGTATGTGTGTATGCGTGTGTGCGTGTGTGTGCGTGTGTGAGTATGTGTGTGTGTTAGTTCGGCTTGCAGAGATAAGAGCACGACCGAGGCAAGAAAGCCCTGCCTATCATAAGAGGCGACTAATAGGTAGGAGTCGAGAGGTGAAGAGTGTATGTGTGTGTGTGCGTGTGTGTGTGTGTGTGTGCGTGTGAGCGTGCGTGTTCGTGTGAGTGTGTGTGTGTCCGTTCGGCTTGCAGAGATAAGAATACGGCCGAGGCAAGAAGGCACTGCCTGTCGTAAGTGGCGACTAATTGGTAGGAGTCGAGAGGTGAAGAGTGTATGTGTGTGTGTGCGTGTGTGTGTGAGTGTGTGTGTGTCCGTTCGGCTTGCAGAGATAAGAATACGGCCGAGGCAAGAAGGCCCTGCCTATCGTAAGTGGCGACTAATTGGTAGGAGTCGAGAAGTGAAGAATGTATGTGTGTGTGTGTGCGTGTGTGCGTGTATGTGTGCGTGTGTGAGTGTGTGTGTCCGGTCGGCTCGCAGTGATAAGGACACGTCCGTGCCAAGAAGGCCCTGCCTGTCGTAAGCGGCGACTAATGCGTAGGAGTCGAGTGGTGAAGAGTGTATGTGTGTAAGTGTGTGTGTTTGTGTGTGTGCGTGTGTGAGTGTGTGTGTGTCCGGTCGGCTCGCAGAGATAAGAACACGTCCGTGCCAAGAAGGCCCTGCCTGTCGTAAGAGGCGACTAATGGGTAGGAGTCGAGAGGTGAAGAGTGTATTTGTGTGTGTGTGTGTGCGTGTGTGTGCGTGTGTGCGTGCGTGTGTGTGTGAGTGTGTATGTGTCCGTTCGGCTTGCAGAGATAAGAAAAAGGCCGAGGCAAGAAGGCCCTGCCTGTCGTAAGTGGCGACTAATTGGTAGGAGTCGAGAGGTGAAGAGTGTATGTGTGTGTGTGCGTGTGTGCATGTGTGTGCGTGTGTGCGTGCGTGTGTGTGTGAGTGTGTGTGTGTCCGTTCGGCTTGCAGAGATAAGAATACGGCTGAGGCAAGAAGGCCCTGCCTGTCGTAAGTGGCGACTAATTGGTAGGAGTCGAGAGGTGAAGAGTGTATGTGTGTGTGTGCGTGTGTGCGTGTGTGTGCGTGTGTGCGTGCGTGTGTGTGTGAGTGTGTGTGTGTCCGTTCGGCTTGCAGAGATAAGAATACGGCCGAGGCAAAAAGGCCGTGCCTGTCGTAAGCGGCGACTAATGCGTAGGAGTCGAGAGGTGAAGAGTGTATGTGTGTAAGTGCGTGTGTTTGTGTGTGTGCGTGTGTGAGTGTGTGTGTGTGTCCGGTCGGCTCGCAGAGATAAGAACACGGCCGTGGCAAGAAGGCCCTGCCTGTCGTAAGAGGCGGCTAATGGGTAGGAGTCGAGAGGTGAAGAGTGTATGTGTGTGTGTGTGTGTGTGAGTGTGCGGGTGTGTGCTTGTGTGAGTGTGTGTGTGTATTTGTGTGTGTGAGTGTGTGTGTGTGTCCAGTCGGCTCGCAGAGATAAGAACACGGCCGTGGCAAGAAGGCCCTGCCTGTCGTAAGAGGCGACTAATGGGTAGGAGTCGAGAGGTGAAGAGTGTATGTGTGTGTGAGTGTGCGTGTGTGCGTGTGTGTGCGTGTGTGAGTGTGTGTGTGTATTTGTGTGTGTGAGTGTGTGTGTCCAGTCGGCCCGCAGAGATAAGAACACGGCCGTGGCAAGAAGGCCCTGCCTGTCGTAAGAGGCGACTAATGGGTAGGGCTCGAGTGGTGAAGAGTGTATATGTGTGTGCGTATGTGCGTGTGTGTGCGTGTGAGAGTGTGTATGTGTGTGTGTGTCCGTTCGGCTTGCAGAGATAAGAGCACGACCGAGGCAAGAAGGCCCTGCCTATTCGTAAGAGGCGACTAATAGGTAGGAGTCGAGAGGTGAAGAATGTATGTGTGTGTGCGTGTGTGTGTGTTTGTGTGTGTGTGAGTGTATGTGTGTGTTCGTGTGTGCGTGCGTGTGTGAGTATGTGTGTATGTATGTGTGTGTGTATCCCTTCGGCTCGCAGAGATAAGAATACGTCCGTGGCAGGAAGGCCATGCTTGCTGTAAGGAGCGACTAATGGGTAGGAATCTAGAGGTAAAGCGTGCATGTGTGTGTGTGTATGTGTGCAAGTGTGTGTGTGTGTCCGTTCGGCTCGCAGAGATAGGTATACGTACGTGGCAAGAAGGCCCTGCCTGTCTTAAAAGGCGACTAATGGATAGGAGTCGAGAGGTGGAGAGTGTGTGCGTGTGCGTGTGTGTGTACGTGTAAGTGTGTGTGTATGTGTGTGTTTCTGTTTGGCTTGCAGAGATAAGATTACGGCCGAGGCAAGAAGGCCCTGCCTCTTGTAATGGGCGACTAATAAGTAGGAGTCGAGAGGTGAAGAGTGTATGTGTGTGTGTGCGTGTGTGCGTGTGTGTGTGCGTGTGTGAGTATGTGTGTGTGTCCGTTCGGCTTGCAGAGATAAGAACGCGGCCAAGGCAAGAAGGCCCTGCCTGTCGTAAGAGGCGACTAATAGGTAGGAGTCGAGAGGTGAAGAATGTATGTGTGTGTGCGTGTGTGCGTGTTTGTGTGTGTGTGGGTGTATGTGTGTGTGCGTGTGTGCGTGCGTGTGTGCGTGTGTGAGTATGTGTGTGTGTTAGTTCGGCTTGCAGAAATAAGAACACGACCGAGGCAAGAAGGCCCTGCCTATCGTAAGAGGCGGCTAATAGGTAGGAGTCGAGAGGTGAAGAGTGTATGTGTGTGTGTGCGTGTGTGCGTGTGTGTGTGCGTGTGTGAGTATGTGTGTGTGTCCGTTCGGCTTGCAGAGATAAGAACACGGCCAAGGCAAGAAGGCCCTGCCTGTCGTAAGAGGCGACTAATAGGTAGGAGTCGAGAG
>NW_027311888.1:2027500-2077500 GCF_040954645.1 Diabrotica undecimpunctata | reverse complement strand
GAACACGACCGAGGCAAGAAGGCCCTGCCTATCGTAAGAGGCGACTAATAGGTAGGAGTCGAGAGGTGAAAGTGTATGTTTGTGTGCGTGTGTGAGTATGTGTGTGTGTCCGTTCGGCTTGCAGTGATAAGAACACGGCCAAGGCAAGAAGGCACTGCCTATCGTAAGAGGCGACTAATAGGTAGGAGTCGAGAGGTGAAGAATGTATGTGTGTGTGCGTGTGTGCGTGTTTGTGTGCGTGTTTGTGTGTGTGTGAGTGTATGTGTGTGTGCGTGTGTGCGTGCGTGAGTGTGTGTGTGTTTGTGAGTGTGTGTGTATGTGTGTGTGTCCCTTCGGCTTGCAGAGATAAGAACACGGCCGAGGCAAGAAGGTCCTGCCTGTCGTGAGAGACGACTAATAGGTACGAGTCGAGAGGTGAAGAATGTATGTGTGTGTGCGTATGTGCGTGTTTGTGTGTGTGTGAGTGTATGTGTGTGTGCGTGTGTGCGTGCGTGTGTGCGTGTGTGTGTGTGAGTGTGTGTGTGTATGTGTGTGTCCGTTCGGCTTGCAGAGATAAGAACACGGCCGTGGCAAGAAGTACCTGCCTGTTGTAAGAGGAGAATAATGGGTAGGAGTCGAGAGGTAAAGAGTGTGTGCGTGTGTGTGTGTGTGCGTGTGTGAGTGGGCGTGTGTGTGTGTGTGTGTCCGTTCGGCTTGCAGAGATAAGAACACGGCCGTGGCAAAAAGTCCCTGCCTGTCGTAAGAGGGGAATAATGAGTAGGAGTCGAGAGGTGAAGAGTGTATGTGTGTGGGTGCGTGTGTGCGTGTGTGTGTGCATGTGTGAGTATGTGTGTGTGTCCGTTCGGCTTGCAGAGATAAGAACACGGCCGAGGCAAGAAGGCCCTGCCTGTCGTGAGAGACGACTAATAGGTAGGAGTCGAGAGGTGAAGAATGTATGTGTGTGTGCGTATGTGCGTGTTTGTGTGTGTGTGTGTGAGTGTATGTGTGTGTGCGTGTGTGCGTGCGTGTGTGCGTGTGTGTGTGTGAGTGTGTGTGTGTATGTGTGTGTCCGTTCGGCTTGCAGAGATAAAAACACGGCCGTGGCAAGAAGTACCTGCCTGTCGTAAGAGGAGAATAATGGGTAGGAGTCGAGAGGTGAAGAGTGTGTGCGTGTGCGTGTGCGTGTGCGTGTGTGTGTGTGTGCGTGTGTGTGTGTGTCCGTTCTGCTTGCAGAGATAAGAACACGGCGGTGGCGAAAATCCATGCCTGTCGTAAGAGGGGAATAATGGGTAGGAGTCGAGAGGTGAAGAGAGTATGTGTGTGTGTGTGCGTGTGTGCGTACGTGTGTGCGTGTATGCGTGTGTGTGTGTGAGTGTGTGTGTGTCCGTTCGGCTCGCAGAGATAAGAACACGGCCGTGGCAAGAAGTCCCTGCCTGTCGTAAGAGGCGACTAATGAATAGGAGTCGAGAGGTGAAGAGTGTATGTGTCTTTGTGTGTGTGCGTGTGTTTGTGCGTGTGTAACTATGTGTGTGTATGTGTGTGTGTGTGTGTCCGTTTGGCTTGCAGAGATAAGAATACGGCTGAGGCAAGAAGGCCCTGCCTGTCTTAAGAGGCGACTAATGGATATTAGTCGAGAGATGGAGAGTGTGTGCGTGTGCGTGTACGTGTGCGTGTGTGCGTGTGTGCCTGTGTGCGTGTGTTTGTGTGTACGTGTGTGTGTGTGTCCGTTCGGCTTGCAGAGATAAGAACACGGCCGTGGCAAGAAGTCCCTGCCTGTCGTTAGTGGCGACTAATGGGTAAGAGTCGAGAGGTGAAGAGTGTATTTGTGTGTGTGCGTGTGTGCGTGCGTGTGTGTGTGAGTGTGTATGTGTCCGTTCGGCTTGCAGAGATAAGAATACGGCCGAGGCAAGAAGGCCCTGCCTGTCGTAAGTGGCGACTAATTGGTAGGAGTCGAGAGGTGAAAAGTGTTTTTGTGTGTGTGCGTGTGTGTGCGTGTGTGCGTGCTTGTGTGTGTGAGTGTGTATGTGTCCGTTCGGCTTGCAGAGATAAAAATACGGCCAAGGCAAGAAGGCCCTGCCTGTCGTAAGTGGCGACTAATTGGTAGGAGTCGAGAGGTGAAGAGTGTATGTGTGTGTGTGTGCGTGTGTGGGTGTGTGTGTGTTTGTGCGTGTGTAAGTGTGTGTGTGTGTATGTATGTGTGTGTCCATTCGGCTCGCAGAGATTAGAATACGGCCGAGGCAAGAAGGCCCTGCCTGTCGTAAGTGGCGACTAATTGGTAGGAGTCGAGAGGTGAAAAGTGTTTTTGTGTGTGTGCGTGTGTGTGCGTGTGTGTGCGTGTGTGCGTGCTTGTGTGTGTGAGTGTGTATGTGTCCTTTCGGCTTGCAGAGATAAGAATACGGCCAAGGCAAGAATGCCCTGCCTGTCGTAAGTGGCGACTAATTGGTAGGAGTCGAGAGGTGAAGAGTGTATGTGTGTGTGCGTGTGTGCGTGTGTGTGTGCGTGTGTGAATGTGTGTGTCCGGTCGGCTCGCAGTGATAAGGACACGTCTGTGCCAAGAAGGCCCTGCCTGTCGTAAGCGGCGACTACTGCGTAGGAGTCGAGAGGTGAAGAGTGTATATGTGTAAGTGCGTGTGAGCGTGTGTGTGCGTGTGTAAGTGTGTGTGTGTGTGTGTCCGGTCGGCTCTCAGAGATAAGAACACGGCCGTGGCAAGAAGGCCCTGCCTGTCGTAAGAGGCGACTAATGGGTAGGAGTCGAGAGGTAAAGAGTGTATGTGTGTGTGAGTGTGCGTGTGTGTGCGTGTGTGAATGTGTGTGTGTATTTGTGTGTGTGAGTGTGTGTGTGTCCAGTCGGCTCGCAGAGATAAGAACACGGCCGTGGCAAGAAGGCCCTGCCTGTCGTAAGAGGCGACTAATGGGTAGGAGTCGAGAGGTGAAGAGTGTATTTGTGTGTAAGTGTGCGTGTGTGCGTGTGTGTGCGTGTGTGTGTGTGTATTTGTGTGTGTGAGTGTGTGTGTCCAGTCGGCTCGCAGAGATAAGAACACGGCCGTGGCAAGAAGGCCCTGCCTGTCGTAAGAGGCGACTAATGGGTACGAGTCGAGTGGTGAAGAGTGTGTGCGTATGTGCGTATGTGTGCGTGTGAGAGTGCGTGTGTTTGTGTGTGCGTGTGTGTGTGTGTCCGTTCCGCTTGCAGAGATAAGAATACAACCGAGGCAAGAAGGCCCTGCCTCTTGTAAGGGGCGACTAATAAGTAGGAGTCGAGAGGTGAAGAGTGTATGTGTGTATGAGTGTGTGCGTGTGTGTGCGTGTGTGAGTATGTGTGTGTGTTAGTTCGGCTTGCAGAGATAAGAGCACGACCGAGGCAAGAAGGCCCTGCCTATCGTAAGAGGCGACTAATAGGTAGGAGTCGAGAGGTGAAGAGTGTATGTGTGTGTGGGTGTGTGCGTGTGTGTGTGCGTGTGTAAGTGTATGTGTGTGCGTGTGTGCGTGCGTGTGTGCGTGTGTGTGTGCGTGTGTGCGTGCGTGTTTGCGCGTGTGTGTGTGTTTGTGAGTGTGTGTGTGTGTATGTGTGTGTGTGTCCCTTCGGCTCGCAGAGATAAGAAAACAGCCGTGGCAAGAAGGCCATGCCAGTCTTAAGGGGCGACTAATGGGTAGGAGTCGAGAGGTGAAGAGTGTATGTGTGCGTGCGTGTGTGTGTGTGAATGTGTGTGTGTATGTGTGTGTATGTGTGTGTGTCCCTTCTGCTCGCAGAGATAAAAATACAGCCGTGACAAGAAGGCCATGCCTGTCGTAAGAGGCGACTAATGTGTAGGAGTCGAGAGGTGAAGAGTGTATGTGTGTGTGCGTGTGTGCGTGTGTGTGTGAGTATGTGTGTGTGTATGTGTGTGTGTATCCCTTCGGCTCGCAGAGATATGAATAGGTCCGTGGCAAGAAGGCCATGCTTGCTGTAAGGAGCGACTAATTGGTAGAAGTCGAGAGGTGAAGTGTGTATGTGTGTGTGTGTGTGTGTGTGTGTGCAAGTGTGTGTGTGTGTGTCCGTTCGGCTCGCAGAGATAGAAATACGTCTGTGGCAAGAAGGCCCTGCCTGTCTTAAGAGGCGACTAATGGATAGGAGTCGAGAGGTAGAGAGTGTGTGCGTGTGCGTGTGCGTGTGTGCGTGTATGCCTGTGAGCGTGTGTTTGTGTGTGCGTGTGTGTGTGTGTCCGTTCGGCTTGCAGAGATAAGAACACTGCCGTGGCAAGAAGACCATGCTTGTCGTAAGAGGCGACTAATGGGTAGGAGTCGAGAGGTGAAGAGTGTATGTGTGTGTGAGTGTGCGTATGTGTGCGTGTATGAGTGTGTGTGTGTATTTGTGTGTGTGAGTGTGTGTCTCCAGTCGGCTCGCAGAGATAAGAACACGGCCGTGGCAAGAAGGCCCTGCCTGTCGTAAAAGGCGTGTGCGTGTGTGTGCGTGTGTAATTGTGTGTGAATGTGTGTGTCTGTTTGGCTTGCAGAGATAAGAATACGGCCGAGGCAAGAAGGCCCTGCCTCTTGTATGGGGCGACTAATAGGTAGGAGTCGAGAGGTGAATAGTGTATGTGTGTGTGCGTGTGTGTGTGTGTGTGTGTTTGTGCGTGTGTAAGTGTGTGTATGTATGTGTGTGTCCATTCGGCTCGCAGAGATTAGAATACGGCCGAGGCAAGAAGGCCATGCCTGTCGTAAGAGGCGACTAATGGGTAGGAGTCGAGAGGTGAAGAGTGTATGTGTGTGTGTGTGTGTGCGTGTGTGCGTGTGTGTGTGCGTGTGTGAGTGTGTGTGTGTCCGGTCGGCTCGCAGAGATAAGAACACGTCCGTGCCAAGAAAGCCCTGCCTGTCGTAAGCGGTGACTAATGGGTAGAAGTCGAGAGGTGAAGAGTGTATGTGTGTGTGTGTGCGTGTGCGTGTGTGCGTGTGTGTGCTTGTGTGGGTGTGTGTGTGTGTGTGTGTCCGGTCGTCTCGCAGAGATAAGAACACGGCCGTGGCAAGAAGGCCCTGCCTGTCGTAAGAGGCGACTAATGGGTAGGAGTCGAGAGGTGAAGAGTGTATGTGTGTGTTTGCGTGTGTGCGTGTGTGTGCGTGTGTGAGTGTGTGTGTGTATTTGTGTGTGTGAGTGTGTGTGTTCAGTAGGCTCGCAGAGATAAGAACACGGCCGAGCAAGAAGGCCCTGCCGGTCGTAAGAGGCGACTAATGGGTAGGAGTCGAGTGGTGCAGTGTATATGTGTGTGTGTGCGTGTGTGCGTGTGTGTGCGTGTGTGAGTGTGTGTGTATGTTTGTGTGTCCGTTTGGATTGCAGAGATAAGAATACGGCCAAGGCAAGAAGACCCTGCCTTTTGTAAGGGGCGACTAATAGGGTGGAGACGAGAGGTGAAGAGTGTATGTGTGTATGCGTGTGTGCGTGTGTGTGTGCGTGTGTGAGTATGTGTGTGTGTCCGTTTGGCTTGCAGAGATAAGAATACGGCCGAGGCAAGAAGGCCCTGCCTCTTGTAAGGGGCGACTAATAGGTAGGAGTCGAGAGGTGAAGAGTGTATGTGTGTGTGCGTGTGTGTGTGAGTGTATGTGTGTGTGCGTGAGTGTTCGTGTGTGTGTGCGTGTGTGTGTGAGTGTGTGTGTATGTGTATGTGTGTCCCTTCGGCTCGCAGAGATAAGAAATCAGCGGTTTCAAGAAGGCCATGCCTGTCGTAAGAGGTGACTAATGGGTAGGAGTCGAGAGCTGATAAGTGTATGTGTGTGTGTGTATGCGTGTGTAAGTGTGTGCGTGTGTGCGTGCGTGTGTGAGTGTGTGTGTGTGTGTATGTGTGTGTGTATGTGTGTGTCCCTTCAGCTCGAAGAGATAAGAAAACAGCGGTGGCAAGAAGGCCATGCCTATCGTAATGGGCGACTAATGGGTAGGAGTCGAGAGGTAAAGAATGTGTGCGTGCGTTTGTGCGCGTGAGTGTGTGAGTGTGTGTGTGTGTATGTGTGTGTGTCCCTTCGGCTCGAAGAGATAAGAAAACAGCGGTGGCAAGAAGGCCATGCTTGTCGTAAGAGGCGACTAATGGGTAGAAGTCGGGAGGTGAAGAGTGTAATTGTGTGTGTGTGTGCGCGTGTGTGTGTGCGTGTGTGCGTGCTTGTGTGTGTGAGTGTGTGTGTCCGTTCAGCTTGCAGAGATAAGAATACGGCAGGGGCAAGAAGGCCCTGCCTGTCGTTAGTGGCGACTACTGGGTAGGAGTCGAGAGGTGAAGAGTGTATGTGTGTGTGTGCGTGTGTGAGTGTGTGTGTGTATGTGTGTGTGTGTGTGTCTCTTCGGCTCACAGAGATAAGACTACGGCCGAGGAAAGAAGGCCCTGCCTGACGTAAGAGGCGACTAATGGGTAGGAGTCGAGAGGTGAAGAGTGTATGTGTGTGTGCGTGTGTGTGTGCGTGTGTGAGTGTATGTGTGTGTGCGTGTGTGCGTGCGTGTGTGTGTGTCTGTGAGTGTGTGTGTGAGTATGTGTGTCCCTTCGGCTCGCAGAGAAAAGAAAACAGCGGTGGCAAGAATGCCATGCCTGTCGTAAGAGGTGACTAATGGGTAGGAGTCGAGAGGTGAAGAGTGTATATGTGTGTGCGTGTGTGTGTGTTTGTGCGTATGTGAGTGTGTGTGTATGAGTGTGTGTGTCCGTTCGGCTTGCAGAGATAAGAATACGGCCGTGACAAGAAGGCCATGCTTGTTGTAATTAGCGGCTAATGGGTAGGAGTCGAGAGGTGAAGAGTGTATGTGTGTGTGTGCGTGTGTGATTGCGTGTGTGAGTGTGTGTGTATGTGTGTGTGTCCGTTAGGCTTGCAGAGATAAGAATACGGCTAAGGCAAGAAGGCCCTGCCTCTTGTAAGGGGCGACTAATGTGTAGGAATCGAGAGGTGAAGAGTGTATGTGTGTGTGTGTGTGTGTGTGAGTGTATGTGTGTGTGCGTGTGTGTTTGCGTGTGTGAGTATGTGTGTGTATGTGTGTGTGTGTCCGTTAGGCTTGCAGAGATAAGAATACGGCCGAGGCAAGAAGGCCCTGCCTCTTGTAAGGGGCGACTAATAGGTAGGAGTCGAGGGGTGAAGAGTGTATGTGTGTGTGCGTGTGTGTGTGCGTGTGTGAGTGTATGTGTGTGTGCGTGTGTGCGTGCGTGTGTGTGTGTCTGTGAGTGTGTGTGTGTGTATGTGTGTCCCTTCGGCTCGCAGAGAAAAGAAAACAGCGGTGGCAAGAATGCCATGCCTGTCGTAAGAGGTGACTAATGGGTAGGAGTCGAGAGGTGAAGAGTGTATATGTGTGTGCGTGTGTGTGTGTTTGTGCGTATGTGAGTGTGTGTGTATGAGTGTGTGTGTCCGTTCGGCTTGCAGAGATAAGAATACGGCCGTGACAAGAAGGCCATGCTTGTTGTAATTAGCGGCTAATGGGTAGGAGTCGAGAGGTGAAGAGTGTATGTGTGTGTGTGCGTGTGTGATTGCGTGTGTGAGTGTGTGTGTATGTGTGTGTGTCCGTTAGGCTTGCAGAGATAAGAATACGGCTAAGGCAAGAAGGCCCTGCCTCTTGTAAGGGGCGACTAATGTGTAGGAATCGAGAGGTGAAGAGTGTATGTGTGTGTGTGTGTGTGTGTGTGAGTGTATGTGTGTGTGCGTGTGTGCGAGCGTGTGTGTGTCTGTGAGTGTGTGTGTGTGTGTGTATGTGTGTCCCTTCGGCTCGCAGAGAAAAGAAAACAGCGGTGGCAAGAATGCAATGCCTGTCGTAAGAGGTGACTAATGGGTAGAAGTCGAGAGGTGAAGAGTGTATGTGTGTGTGCGTGTGTGTGTGTGCGTGTGTGTGTGAGTGTGTGTATCCGTTCGGCTTGCAGAGATAAGAATACCGCCGGGGCAAGAAAGCCCTGCCTCTCGTAAGAGGCGACCAAAAGGGAGGAGTCGAGAGGTGAATAGTATATGTGTGTGTGTGTGACTTTGTGTGTGTCCGCTCGGCTCGCAGAGATAAAAATACGGCCGTGGCAAAAAGGCCCTGCCTGTCTTAAGAGGCGACTAATGGATAGGAGTCGAGAGGTGGAAAGATTGTGCGTGTGCGTGTGTGCGTGTGTGTGTGCGTGTGTGTGTGAGTGTGTGTGTGTCCGTTCGGCTCGCAGAGAAGAACACGGCAGTGGCAAAAATCCCTGAATGTCGTAAGAGGCGACTAATGGGTAGGAGTCTAGAGGTGGAGCGTGTATGTGTGTGTGTGTGCGAGTGTGTGTGTGTGTGTGTCTGTTCGGCTCGCAGAGATAAGAATACGTCCGTGGCAAGAAGGCCCTGCCTGTCGTAAGAGCAGAATAATGGGTAGGAGTCAAGAGGTGAAGAGTGTATGTGTGTGTGTTTGTGTGCGTGTGTGCGTGCGTGTGTGAGTGTGTGTGTGAGTGTGTGTGTGTCAGTGTGTGTGTGTGTGTCCGGTCGGCTCGCAGAGATATGAACACGGCCTGGCAAGAAGGCTCTGCCTGTCGTTTAGAAGAGTTTAGGTGTGTGTGTGTGTGGTTGTGAGTGTGTGTGTGTGTCTGTATGGCTCGCAGAGGTAAAAACACGGCCGTGGCAAAAAAGCCCTACCGGTCGTAAGAGGAGAATAATGGCTAGGAGTCGAGAGGTAAAGAGTGTATGTGTGTGTGTGCGCGCGTGTGTGTGTGTATGTGTATGTGTGTGTGTGTGCGTGTCTCTTCTGCTCGCAGAGGTACGAATACGGCCGTGGCAAGAAGGCCATGCTTGCTGTAAGGAGCAACTAATGGGTAGGAGTCGCGAGTTGAAGAGTGTACCTGTGTGTGAGTGTGTGTGTGTGCGTGTGTGAGTGTATGTGTGTGTGTGTCCGTTCGGCTTGCAGAGATAAGAATACAGCCGTGGCAAGAAGGCCCTGCCTGTCGTTTAGAAGAGTTTAGGTGTGTGTGTGTGTGTGGTTGTGAGTGTGTGTGTGTGTCTGTATGGCTCGCAGAGGTAAAAACACGGCCGTGGCAAAAAAGCCCTGCCTGTCGTAAGAGGCGACTAATGGGTAGGAGTCGAGAGGTGAAGAGTGTATGTGTGTGTGTGTGCGTGTGTGTGTGAGTGTGTGTGTGTGTGCGTGTGTGAGTGTGTGTGTATGTATGTGTGTCCGTTCGGCCTGCAGAGATAAGAATACAGCCGAGGCAAGAAGGCCCTGCCTGTCGTAAGGTGCGAGTAATAGGTAGGAGTCGAGAGGTAAAGAGTGTAGGTGTGTGTGTGTGTGTGTATGTGTGTCTGTATGGCTCGCAAAGATAAGAACACGGCCGTGGCAAAAAGGCCCTGCCTGTCGAAAGAGGCGACTAATGGGTAGGAGTGGAGAGGTGAAGAGTTTATGTGTGTGTCTCTATGTTCATGTGTGTGTGCGTGTGTGAGTGTGTGTATGTATGTTTGTCCGTTCGGCTTGCAGAGATAAGAACACAGCCGAGGCAAGAAGGCCCTGCCTGTCGTAAGGGGCGAGTAATAGGTAAGAGTCGAGAGGTGAAGAGTTTAGGTGTGTGTGTGTGTGAGTGTGTGTGTGTGTGTGTCTGTATGGCTCGCAGAGATAAAAACACGGCCGTGGCAAAAAGGCCCTGCCTGTCGTAAGAGACGACTAATGGGTAGGAGTCGAGAGGTGAAGAGTGTATGTGTGTGTGTGCGTGTGTGCGTGTGTGAGTGTGTGTGTGTGTCCGTTCGGCTCGCAGAGATAAGAATACGGCCGTGGCAAGAAGGCCCTGCCTGTCGTAGGAGGCGACTAATGGGTAGGAGTCGAAAGGTGAAGAGTGTGTGTGTGTGTGTGTGCGTGTGTGTGTGTGTGTGAGTGTGTGTGTGTGTGCGTGTGTGAGTGTGTGTGTATGTATGTGTGTCCGTTCGGCCTGCAGAGATAAGAATACAGCCGAGGCAAGAAGGCCCTGCCTGTCGTAAGGGGCGAGTAATAGGTAGGAGTCGATAGGTGAAGAGTGTATGTGTGTGTGTGTGCGTGTGTGCGTGTGTGCGTGTGTGTGCTTGTGTGAGTGTGTGTGTGTGTCCGGTCGTCTCGCAGAGATAAGAACACGGCCGTGGCAAAAAAGGCCCTGCCTGTCGAAAGAGGCGACTAATGGGTAGGAGTCGAGAGGTGAAGAGTGTATGTGTGTGTGTGCGTGTGTGCGTGTGTGTGATGTGTGAGTGTGTGTGTGTGTATCTGTGTGTGTGAGTGTGTGTGTGTCCAGTAGGCTCGCAGAGATAAGAACACGGCCGTGGCAAGAAGGCCCTGCCTGTCGTAAGAGGCGACTAATGGGTAGGAGTCGAGTGGTGAAGAGTGTATATGTGTGTGTGTGCGTGTGTGCGTGTGTGTCCGTGTGTGAGTGTGTTAGTATGTTTGTGTGTCCGTTTGGATTGCAGAGATAAGAATACGGCCAAGGCAAGAAGACCCTGCCTTTTGTAAGGGGCGACTAATAGGTAGGAGACGAGAGGTGAAGAGTGTATGTGTGTATGCGTGTGTGCGTGTGTGTGTGCGTGTGTGAGTATGTGTATGTGTCCGTTTGGCTTGCAGAGATAAGAATACGGCCGAGGCAAGAAGGCCCTGCCTCTTGTAAGGGGCGACTAATAGGTAGGAGTCGAGAGGTGAAGAGTGTATGTGTGTGTGCGTGTGTGTGTGTGAGTGTATGTGTGTGTGCGTGTGTGTTCGTGTGTGTGTGTTTGTGTGAGTGTGTGTGTGTGTATGTTTGTGTGTGTGTCCCTTCGGCTCGCAGAGATAAGAAAACAGCGGTGGCAAGAAGGACATGCCTGTCGTAAGGGGCGACTAATGGGTAGGAGTCGAGAGGTGAAAAGTGTATGTGTGTGTGTATGCGTGTGTAAGTGTGTGCGTGTGTGAGTGCGTGTGTGCGTGTGTGAGTGTGTGTGTGTCCGGTCGGCTCGCAGAGATAAGAACACGTCCGTGCCAAGAAAGCCCTGCCTGTCGTAAGCGGTGACTAATGGGTAGAAGTCGAGAGGTGAAGAGTGTATGTGTGTGTGTGTGTGCGTGTGCGTGTGTGCTTGTGTGTGCTTGTGTGGGTGTGTGTGTGTGTGTGTGTCCGGTCGTCTCGCAGAGATAAGAACACGGCCGTGGCAAGAAGGCCCTGCCTGTCGTAAGAGGCGACTAATGGGTAGGAGTCGAGAGGTGAAGAGTGTATGTGTGTGTTTGCGTGTGTGCGTGTGTGTGCGTGTGTGAGTGTGTGTGTATGTTTGTGTGTCCGTTTGGATTGCAGAGATAAGAATACGGCCAAGACAAGAAGACCCTGCCTTTTGTAAGGGGCGACTAATGGGTAGGAGTCGAGTGGTGAAGAGTGTATATGTGTGTGTGCGTGTGTGCGTGTGTGTGCGTGTGTGAGTGTGTGTGTATGTTTGTGTGTCCGTTTGGATTGCAGAGATAAGAATACGGCCAAGACAAGAAGACCCTGCCTTTTGTAAGGGGCGACTAATAGGGTGGAGACGAAAGGTGAAGAGTGTATGTGTGTATGCGTGTGTGCGTGTGTGTGTGCGTGTGTGAGTATGTGTGTGTGTCCGTTTGGCTTGCAGAGATAAGAATACGGTCGAGGCAAGAAGGCCCTGCCTCTTGTAAGGGGCGACTAATAGGTAGGAGTCGAGAGGTAAAGAGTGTATGTGTGTGTGCGTGTGTGTGTGAGTGTATGTGTGTGTGCGAGTGTGTTCGTGTGTGTGTGTGTGTGTGAGTGTGTGTGTGTGTATGTTTGTGTGTGTGTCCCTTCGGCTCGCAGAGATAAGAAAACAGCGGTGGCAAGAAGGACATGCCTGTCGTAAGGGGCGACTAATGGTTAGGAGTCGAGAGGTGAAGAGTGTATGTGTGCGTGCGTGTGCGCGTGTGTGTGTGAGTGTGTGTGTATGTGTATGTGTGTCCCTTCGGCTCGCAAAAAAAAGAAATCGGCGGTTTCAAGAAGGCCATGCCTGTCGTAAGAGGTGACTAATGGGTAGGAGTCGAGAGCTGAAAAGTGTATGTGTGTGTGTGTATGCGTGTGTAAGTGTGTGCGTGTGTGCGTGCGTGTGTGAGTGTGTGTGTGTGTATGTGTGTGTGTATGTGTGTGTCCCTTCGGCTCGAAGAGATAAGAAAACAGCGGTGGCAAGAAGGCCATGCCTGTCGTAATGGGCGACTAATGGGTAGGAGTCGAGAGGTGAAGAATGTGTGCGTGCGTTTGTGTGAGTGTGTGTGTATATGTGTGTGTGTCCCTTCGTCTCGCAGAGATAAGAAAACAGCGGTGGCAAGAAGGCCATGCTTGTCGTAAGAGGCGACTAATGGGTAGAAGTCGAGAGGTGAAGAGTGTAATTGTGTGTGTGTGTGCGCGTGTGTGTGTGCGTGTGTGCGTGCTTGTGTGTGTGAGTGTGTGTGTCCGTTCAGCTTGCAGAGATAAGAATACGGCAGGGGCAAGAAGGCCCTGCCTGTCGTTAGTGGCGACTACTGGGTAGGAGTCGAGAGGTGAAGAGTGTATGTGTGTGTGTGTGCGTGTGTGAGTGTGTGTGTATGTGTGTGTGTGTGTGTCTCTTCGGCTCACAGAGATAAGACTACGGCCGAGGAAAGAAGGCCCTGCCTGACGTAAGAGGCGACTAATGGGTAGGAGTCGAGAGGTGAAGAGTGTATGTGTGTGTGTGTGTGTGTGTGCGTGTGTGTTTGCGTGTGTGAGTATGTGTGTGTATGTGTGTGTGTCCGTTAGGCTTGCAGAGATAAGAATACGGCCGAGGCAAGAAGGCCCTGCCTCTTGTAAGGGGCGACTAATGGGTAGGAGTCGAGAGGTGAAGAGTGTATGTGTGTGTGTGCGTGTGTGCGTGTGTGAGTGTGTGTGTGTGTCCGTTCGGCTCGCAGAGATAAGAATACGGCCGTGGCAAGAAGGCCCTGCCTGTCGTAAGAGGCGACTAATGGGTAGGAGTCGAAAGGTGAAGAGTGTATGTGTGTGTGTGTGTGCGTGTGTGTGTGAGTGTGTGTGTGTGTGCGTGTGTGAGTGTGTGTGTATGTATGTGTGTCCGTTCGGCCTGCAGAGATAAGAATACAGCCGAGGCAAGAAGGCCCTGCCTGTCGTAAGGTGCGAGTAATAGGTAGGAGTCGAGAGGTGAATGGTGTAGGTGTGTGTGTGTGAGTGTGTATGTGTGTCTGTATGGCTCGCAAAGATAAGAACACGGCCGTGGCAAAAAGGCCCTGCCTGTCGAAAGAGGCGACTAATGGGTAGGAGTGGAGAGGTGAAGAGTGTATGTGTGTGTGTGCGTGTGTGCGTGTGTGAGTGTGTGTGTGTGTCCGTTCGGCTCGCAGAGATAAGAATACGGCCGTGGCAAGAAGGCCCTGCCTGTCGTAAGAGACGACTAATGGGTAGGAGTCGAGAGGTGAAGAGTGTATGTGTGTGTGTGTGCGTGTGTGCGTGTGTGAGTGTGTGTGTGTGTCCGTTCGGCTCGCAGAGATAAGAATACGGCCGTGGCAAGAAGGCCCTGCCTGTCGTAAGAGACGACTAATGGGTAGGAGTCGAGAGGTGAAGAGTGTATGTGTGTGTGTGTGCGTGTGTGCGTGTGTGAGTGTGTGTGTGTGTCCGTTCGGCTCGCAGAGATAAGAATACGGCCGTGGCAAGAAGGCCCTGCCTGTCGTAAGAGGCGACTAATGGGTAGGAGTCGAAAGGTGAAGAGTGTATGTGTGTGTGTGTGCGTGTGTGTGTGTGTGTGTGTGAGTGTGTGTGTGTGTGCGTGTGTGAGTGTGTGTGTATGTATGTGTGTCCGTTCGGCCTGCAGAGATAAGAATACAGCCGAGGCAAGAAGGCCCTGCCTGTCGTAAGGGGCGAGTAATAGGTAGGAGTCGAGAGGTGAAGAGTGTATGTGTGTGTGTGCGTGTGTGTGCTTGTGTGAGTGTGTGTGTGTGTGTCCGGTCGTCTCGCAGAGATAAGAACACGGCGGTGGCAAAAAAGGCCCTGCCTGTCGAAAGAGGCGACTAATGGGTAGGAGTCGAGAGGTGAAGAGTGTATGTGTGTGTGTGTGCGTGTGTGCGTGTGTGTGCGTGTGAGTGTGTGTGTATGTTTGTGTGTCCGTTTGGATTGCAGAGATAAGAATACGGCCGAGGCAAGAAGGCCCTGCCTCTTGTAAGGGGCGACTAATAGGTAGGAGTCGAGAGGTGAAGAGTGTATGTGTGTGTGCGTGTGTGTGTGTGAGTGTATGTGTGTGTGCGTGTGTGTTCGTGTGTGTGTGTGTGAGTGTGTGTGTGTATGTTTGTGTGTGTGTCCCTTCGGCTCGCAGAGATAAGAAAACAGCGGTGGCAAGAAGGACATGCCTGTCGTAAGGGGCGACTAACGGGTAGGAGTCGAGAAGTGAAGAGTGTATGTGTGCGTGCGTGTGTGCGTGTGTGTGTGAGTGTGTGTGTATGTGTATGTGTGTCCCTTCGGCTCGCAGAGATAAGAAATCAGCGGTTTCAAGAAGGCCATGCCTGTCGTAAGAGGTGACTAATGGGTAGGAGTCGAGAGGTGAAAAGTGTATGTGTGTGTGTGTGTATGCGTGTGTAAGTGTGTGCGTGTGTGCGTGCGTGTGTGAGTGTGTGTGTGTATGTGTGTGTGTGAGTGTGTGTGTCCGGTTGGCTCGCAGAGATAAGAACACGGCCGTGGCAAAAAGGCCTTGCCTGTCGTAAGAGGCGACTAATGGGTAGGAGTCGAGAGGTGAAAAGTGTATGTGTGCGTGCGTGTGTGTGTGAGTGTGTGTGTATGTGTGTGTCCCTTCGGCTCGCAGAGATAAGAAAACAGCGGTGGCAAGAAGGCCATGCCTGTCGTAATGGGCGACTAATGGGTAGGAGTCGAGAGGTGAAGAATGTATGTGTGCGTGCGTTTGTGCGCGTGTGTGTGTGAGTGTGTGTGTGTATGTGTGTGTGTCCCTTCGTCTCGCAGAGATAAGAAAACAGCGGTGGCAAGAAGGCCATGCTTGTCGTAAGAGGCGACTAATGGGTAGAAGTCGAGAGGTGAAGAGTGTAATTGTGTGTGTGTGTGTGCGCGTGTGTGTGTGCGTGTGTGCGTGCTTGTGTATGTGAGTGTGTGTGTCCGTTCAGCTTGCAGAGATAAGAATACGGCAGGGGCAAGAAGGCCCTGCCTGTCGTTAGTGGCGACTACTGGGTAGGAGTCGAGAGGTGAAGAGTGTATGTGTGTGTGTGTGTGTGTGTGTGTGTGTATGTGTGTGTGTGTGTGTGTGTCTTCGGCTCACAGAGATAAGACTACGGCCGAGGAAAGAAGGCCCTGCCTGACGTAAGAGGCGACTAATGGGTAGGAGTCGAGAGGTGAAGAGTGTATGTGTGTGTGTGTGTGTGTGTGCGTGTGTGTTTGCGTGTGTGAGTATGTGTGTGTATGTGTGTGTGTCCGTTAGGCTTGCAGAGATAAGAATACGGCCGAGGCAAGAAGGCCCTGCCTCTTGTAAGGGGCGACTAATAGGTAGGAGTCGAGGGGTGAAGAGTGTATGTGTGTGTGAGTGTGTGTGTGCGTGTGTGAGTATGTGTGTGTGTCCGTTCGGCTTGCAGAGATAAGAACACGGCCGAGGAAAGAATGCCCTGCCTGACGTAAGAGGCGACTAATGGGTAGGAGTCGAGAGGTGAAGAGTGTATGTGTGTGTGTGTGTGTGTGCGTGTGTGTTTGCGTGTGTGAGTGTGTGTGTGTATGTGTGTGTGTCCGTTAGGCTAGCAGAGATAAGAATACGGCCAAGGCAAGAAGGCCCTGCCTGTCTTAAGAGGCGACTAATGGATAGGAGTTGAGAGGTGGAAAGATTGTGCGTGTGCGTGTGCGTGTGTGTGTGCGTGTGTGTGTGAGTGTGTGTGTGTCCGTTCGGCTCGCAGAGAAGAACACGGCAGTGGCAAAAAGTCCCTGAATGTCCTAAGAGGCGACCAATGGGTAGGAGTCTAGAGGTGGAGCGTGTATGTGTGTGTGTGTGTGCGAGTGTGTGTGTGTGTCTGTTCGGCTCGCAGAGATAAGAATACGTCCGTGGCAAGAAGGCACTGCCTGTCGTAAGAGCAGAATAATGGGTAGGAGTCGAGAGGTGAAGAGTGTATGTGTGTGTGTTTGTGTGCGTGTGTGCGTGCGTGTGTGAGTGTGTGTGTGAGTGTGTGTGTGTCAGTGTGTGTGTGTGTCCGGTCGGCTCGCAGAGATATGAACACAACCGTGGCAAGAAGGCTCTGCCTGTCGTAAGAGGAGAATAATGGCTAGGAGTCGAGAGGTAAAGAGTGTATGTGTGTGTGTGCGCGCGTGTGTGTATGTATGTGTATGTGTGTGTGTGTGCGTGTCTCTTCTGCTCGCAGAGGTACGAATACGGCCGTGGCAAGAAGGCCATGCTTGCTGTAAGGAGCAACTAATGGGTAGGAGTCGCGAGTTGAAGAGTGTACCTGTGTGTGAGTGTGTGTGTGTGTGCGTGTGTGAGTGTATGTGTGTGTGTGTCCGTTCGGCTCGCAGAGATAAAAATACGGCCGTGGCAAGAAGCCCTGCCTGTCGTTTAGAAGAGTTTAGGTGTGTGTGTGTGGTTGTGAGTGTGTATGTGTGTGTGTGTCTGTATGGCTCGCAGAGGTAAAAACACGGCCGTGGCAAAAAGGCCCTGCCTGTCGTAAGAGATGACTAATGGGTAGGAGTCGAGAGGTGAAGAGTGTATGTGTGTGTATGTGTGCGTGTGTGCGTGTGTGAGTGTGTGAGTGTGTCTGTATGGCTCGCAGAGGTAAAAACACGGCCGTGGCAAAAAAGCCCTGCCTGTCGTAAGAGGCGACTAATGGGTAGGAGTCGAGAGGTGAAGAGTGTATGTGTGTGTGTGTGTGCGTGTGTGTGTGAGTGTGTGTGTGTGTGCGTGTGTGAGTGTGTGTGTATGTATGTGTGTCCGTTCGGCCTGCAGAGATAAGAATACAGCCGAGGCAAAAAGGCCCTGCCTGTCGTAAGGTGCGAGTAATAGGTAGGAGTCGAGAGGTGAATGGTGTAGGTGTGTGTGTGTGAGTGTGTATGTGTGTCTGTATGGCTCGCAAAGATAAGAACACGGCCGTGGCAAAAAGGCCCTGCCTGTCGAAAGAGGCGACTAATGGGTAGGAGTGGAGAGGTGAAGAGTGTATGTGTGTGTGTGCGTGTGTGCGTGTGTGAGTGTGTGTGTGTGTCCGTTCGGCTCGCAGAGATAAGAATACGGCGGTGGCAAGAAGGTCCTGCCTGTCGTAAGAGACGACTAATGGGTAGGAGTCGAGAGGTGAAGAGTGTATGTGTGTGTGTGCGTGTATGCGTGTGTGAGTGTGTGTGTGTGTCCGTTCGGCTCGCAGAGATAAGAATACGGCCGTGGCAAGAAGGCCCTGCCTGTCGTAAGAGACGACTAATGGGTAGGAGTCGAGAGGTGAAGAGTGTATGTGTGTGTGTGCGTGTGTGCGTGTGTGAGTGTGTGTGTGTGTCCGTTCGGCTCGCAGAGATAAGAATACGGCCGTGGCAAGAAGGCCCTGCCTGTCGTAAGAGGCGACTAATGGGTAGGAGTCGAAAGGTGAAGAGTGTATGTGTGTGTGTGTGTGTGCGTGTGTGTGTGTGTGTGTGTGAGTGTGTGTGTGTGTGCGTGTGTGAGTGTGTGTGTATGTATGTGTGTCCGTTCGGCCTGCAGAGATAAGAATACAGCCGAGGCAAGAAGGCCCTGCCTGTCGTAAGGGGCGAGTAATAGGTAGGAGTCGAGAGGTGAAGAGTGAATGTGTGTGTGTGCGTGTGTGCGTGTGTGTGCTTGTGTGAGTGTGTGTGTGTGTGTGTCCGGTCGTCTCGCAGAGATAAGAACACGGCGGTGGCAAAAAAGGCCCTGCCTGTCGAAAGAGGCGACTAATGGGTAGGAGTCGAGAGGTGAAGAGTGTATGTGTGTGTGTGTGCGTGTGTGCGTGTGTGTGCGTGTGAGTGTGTGTGTATGTTTGTGTGTCCGTTTGGATTGCAGAGATAAGAATACGGCCAAGGCAAGAAGACCCTGCCTTTTGTAAGGCGCGACTAATAGGTAGGAGACGAGAGGTGAAGAGTGTATGTGTGTATGCGTGTGTGCGTTTGTGTGTGCGTGTGTGAGTATGTGTGTGTGTCCGTTTGGCTTGCAGAGATAAGAATACGGCCGAGGCAAGAAGGCCCTGCCTCTTGTAAGGGGCGACTAATAGGTAGGAGTCGAGAGGTGAAGAGTGTATGTGTGTGTGCGTGTGTGTGTGTGAGTGTATGTGTGTGTGCGTGTGTGTTCGTGTGTGTGTGTGTGAGTGTGTGTGTGTATGTTTGTGTGTGTGTCCCTTCGGCTCGCAGAGATAAGAAAACAGCGGTGGCAAGAAGGACATGCCTGTCGTAAGGGGCGACTAATGGGTAGGAGTCGAGAAGTGAAGAGTGTATGTGTGCGTGCGTGTGTGCGTGTGTGTGTGAGTGTGTGTGTGTATGTGTATGTGTGTCCCTTCGGCTCGCAGAGATAAGAAATCAGCGGTTTCAAGAAGGCCATGCCTGTCGTAAGAGGTGACTAATGGGTAGGAGTCGAGAGGTGAAAAGTGTATGTGTGTGTGTGTATGCGTGTGTAAGTGTGTGCGTGTGTGCGTGCGTGTGTGAGTGTGTGTGTGTATGTGTGTGTGTGAGTGTGTGTGTCCGGTTGGCTCGCAGAGATAAGAACACGGCCGTGGCAAAAAGGCCCTGCCTGTCGTAAGAGGCGACTAATGGGTTGGAGTCGAGAGGTGAAAAGTGTATGTGTGCGTGCGTGTGTGTGTGAGTGTGTGTGTATGTGTGTGTCCCTTCGGCTCGCAGAGATAAGAAAACAGCGGTGGCAAGAAGGCCATGCCTGTCGTAATGGGCGACTAATGGGTAGGAGTCGAGAGGTGAAGAATGTATGTGTGCGTGCGTTTGTGCGCGTGTGTGTGTGAGTGTGTGTGTGTATTTGTGTGTGTGTCCCTTCGTCTCGCAGAGATAAGAAAACAGCGGTGGCAAGAAGGCCATGCTTGTCGTAAGAGGCGACTAATGGGTAGGAGTCGAGAGGTGAAGAGTGTAATTGTGTGTGTGTGTGCGTGTGTGCGTGCTTGTGTGTGTGATTGTGTGTGTCCGTTCAGCTTGCAGAGATAAGAATACGGCCGGGGCAAGAAGGCCCTGCCTGTCGTAAGTGGCGACTACTGGGTAGGAGTCGAAAGGTGAAGAGTGTATGTGTGTGTGTGTGTGTGCGTGTGTGTTTGCGTGTGTGAGTGTGTGTGTGTTTGTGTGTGTGTCCGTTAGGCTTGCAGAGATAAGAATACGGCCAAGGCAAGAAGGCCCTGCCTCTTGTAAGGGGCGACTAATGTGTAGGAATCAAGAGGTGAAGAGTGTATGTGTGTGTGTGTGTGTGCGTGTGTGTTTGCGTGTGTGAGTGTGTGTGTGTGTATGTGTGTGTGTCCGTTAGGCTTGCAGAGTTAAGAATACGGCCGAGGCAAGAAGGCCCTGCCTCTTGTAAGGGGCGACTAATAGGTAGGAGTCGAGGGGTGAAGGGTGTATGTGTGTGTGCGTGTGTGTGTGCGTGTGTGAGTATGTGTGTGTGTCCGTTCGGCTTGCAGAGATAAGAACACGGCCGAGGAAAGAAGGCCCTACCTAACGTAAGAGGAGACTAATGGGTAGGAGTCGAGAGGTGAAGAGTGTATGTGTGTGTGTGTGTGTGTGTGTGTGCGTGTGTGTTTGCGTGTGTGAGTGTGTGTGTGTATGTGTGTGTGTCCGTTAGGCTAGCAGAGATAAGAATACGGCCAAGGCAAGAAGGCCCTGCCTCTTGTAAGGGGCGACTAATAGGTAGGAATCGAGAGGTGAAGAGTGTATGTGTGTGTGCGTGTGTGTGTGTGTGTGTGTGAGTGTATGTGTGTGTGCGTGTGTGCGTGCGTGTGTGTGTGTCTGTGAGTGTGTGTGTGTGTGTATGTGTGTCCCTTCGGCTCGCAGAGAAAAGAAAACAGCGGTGGCAAGAATGCCATGCCTGTCGTAAGAGGTGACTAATGGGTAGGAGTCGAGAGGTGAAGAGTGTATATGTGTGTGCGTGTGTGTGTGTGTTTGTGCGTATGTGAGTGTGTGTGTATGGGTGTGTGTGTCCGTTCGGCTTGCAGAGATAAGAATACGGCCGTGACAAGAAGGCCATGCTTGTTGTAGTTAGCGGCTAATGGGTAGAAGTCGAGAGGTGAAGAGTGTATGTGTGTGTGTGTGCGTGTGTGTTTGCGTGTGTGAGTGTGTGTGTATGTGTGTGTGTCCGTTAGGCTTGCAGAGATAAGAATACGGCTAAGGCAAGAAGGCCCTGCCTCTTGTAAGGGGCGACTAATGTGTAGGAATCGAGAGGTGAAGAGTGTATGTGTGTGTGCGTGTGTGCGTGTGTGTGTGTGTGAGTGTATGTGTGTGTGCGTGTGTGCGAGCGTGTGTGTGTCTGTGAGAGTGTGTGTGTGTATGTGTGTCCCTTCGGCTCGCAGAGAAAAGAAAACAGCGGTGGCAAGAATGCCATGCCTGTCGTAAGAGGTGACTAATGGGTAGGAGTCGAGAGGTGAAGAGTGTATGTGTGTGTGCGTGTGTGTGTGTGCGTGCGTGTGTGTGTGAGTGTGTGTATCCGTTCGGCTTGCAGAGATAAGAATACCGCCGGAGCAAGAAGGCCCTGCCTCTCGTAAGAGGCGACCAAAAGGGAGGAGTCGAGAGGTGAATAGTGTATGTGTGTGTGTGTGACTGTGTGTGTTTCCGCTCGGCTCGCAGAGATAAAAATACGGCCGTGGCAAGAAGGCCCTGCCTGTCTTAAGAGGCGACTAATGGATAGGAGTCGAGCGGTGGAAAGATTGTGCGTGTGCGTGTGTGCGTGTGTGTGTGCGTGTGTGTGTGAGTGTGTGTGTGTCCGTTCGGCTCGCAGAGAAGAACACGGCAGTGGCAAAAAGTCTCTGAATGTCGCAAGAGGCGACCAATGGGTAGGAGTCTAGAGGTGGAGCGTGTATGTGTGTGTGTGTGTGCGAGTGTGTGTGTGTGTGTCTGTTTGGCTCGCAGAAATAAGAATACGTCCGTGGCAAGAAGGCCCTGCCTGTCGTAAGAGCAGAATAATGGGTAGGAGTCAAGAGGTGAAGAGTGTATGTGTGTGTGTATGTGTGTGTGTGCGCGCGTGTGTGTGTGTATGTGTATGTGTGTGTGTGTGTGCGTGTCTCTTCTGCTCGCAGAGGTACGAATACGGCCGTGGCAAGAAGGCCATGCTTGCTGTAAGGAGCAACTAATGGGTAGGAGTCGCGAGTTGAAAAGTGTACCTGTTTGTGAGTGTGTGTGTGTGTGCGTGTGTGAGTGTATGTGTGTGTGTCCGTTCGGCTTGCAGAGATAAGAATACAGCCGTGGCAAGAAGGCCCTGCCTGTCGTTTAGAAGAGTTTAGGTGTGTGTGTGTGTGTGGTTGTAAGTGTATGTGTGTGTGTCTGTATGGCTCGCAGAGGTAAAAACACGGCCGTGGCAAAAAGGCCCTGCCTGTCGTAAGAGACGACTAATGGGTAGGAGTCGAGAGGTGAAGAGTGTATGTGTGTGTGTGTGCGTGTGTGCGTGTGTGAGTGTGTGTGTGTGTGTCCGTTCGGCTCGCAGAGATAAGAATACGGCCGTGGCAAGAAGCCCTGCCTGTCGTTTAGAAGAGTTTAGGTGTGTGTGTGTGGTTGTGAGTGTGTGTGTGTGTGTGTGTGTGTCTGTATGGCTCGCAGAGGTAAAAACACGGCCGTGGCAAAAAGGCCCTGCCTCTTGTAAGGGGCGACTAATGTGTAGGAATCGAGAGGTGAAGAGTGTATGTGTGTGTGCGTGTGTGCGTGTGTGTGTGTGTGTGTGTGTGAGTGTATGTGTGTGTGCGTGTGTGCGAGCGTGTGTGTGTCTGTGAGAGTGTGTGTGTGTATGTGTGTCCCTTCGGCTCGCAGAGAAAAGAAAACAGCGGTGGCAAGAATGCCATGCCTGTCGTAAGAGGTGACTAATGGGTAGGAGTCGAGAGGTGAAGAGTGTATGTGTGTGTGCGTGTGTGTGTGTGCGTGCGTGTGTGTTTGCGTGTGTGAGTATGTGTGTGTATGTGTGTGTGTCCGTTAGGCTTGCAGAGATAAGAATACGGCCGAGGCAAGAAGGCCCTGCCTCTTGTAAGGGGCGACTAATAGGTAGGAGTCGAGGGGTGAAGAGTGTATGTGTGTGTGAGTGTGTGTGTGCGTGTGTGAGTATGTGTGTGTGTCCGTTCGGCTTGCAGAGATAAGAACACGGCCGAGGAAAGAATGCCCTGCCTGACGTAAGAGGCGACTAATGGGTAGGAGTCGAGAGGTGAAGAGTGTATGTGTGTGTGTGTGTGTGCGTGTGTGTTTGCGTGTGTGAGTGTGTGTGTGTATGTGTGTGTGTCCGTTAGGCTAGCAGAGATAAGAATACGGCCAAGGCAAGAAGGCCCTGCCTGTCTTAAGAGGCGACTAATGGATAGGAGTTGAGAGGTGGAAAGATTGTGCGTGTGCGTGTGCGTGTGTGTGTGCGTGTGTGTGTGAGTGTGTGTGTGTCCGTTCGGCTCGCAGAGAAGAACACGGCAGTGGCAAAAAGTCCCTGAATGTCCTAAGAGGCGACCAATGGGTAGGAGTCTAGAGGTGGAGCGTGTATGTGTGTGTGTGTGCGAGTGTGTGTGTGTGTCTGTTCGGCTCGCAGAGATAAGAATACGTCCGTGGCAAGAAGGCACTCCCTGTCGTAAGAGCAGAATAATGGGTAGGAGTCGAGAGGTGAAGAGTGTATGTGTGTGTGTTTGTGTGCGTGTGTGCGTGCGTGTGTGAGTGTGTGTGTGAGTGTGTGTGTGTCAGTGTGTGTGTGTGTCCGGTCGGCTCGCAGAGATATGAACACGGCCGTGGCAAGAAGGCTCTGCCTGTCGTAAGAGGAGAATAATGGCTAGGAGTCGAGAGGTAAAGAGTGTATGTGTGTGTGTGCGCGCGTGTGTGTATGTATGTGTATGTGTGTGTGTGTGCGTGTCTCTTCTGCTCGCAGAGGTACGAATACGGCCGTGGCAAGAAGGCCATGCTTGCTGTAAGGAGCAACTAATGGGTAGGAGTCGCGAGTTGAAGAGTGTACCTGTGTGTGAGTGTGTGTGTGTGTGCGTGTGTGAGTGTATGTGTGTGTGTGTCCGTTCGGCTCGCAGAGATAAGAATACGGCCGTGGCAAGAAGCCCTGCCTGTCGTTTAGAAGAGTTTAGGTGTGTGTGTGTGGTTGTGAGTGTGTATGTGTGTGTGTGTCTGTATGGCTCGCAGAGGTAAAAACACGGCCGTGGCAAAAAGGCCCTGCCTGTCGTAAGAGACGACTAATGGGTAGGAGTCGAGAGGTGAAGAGTGTATGTGTGTGTATGTGTGCGTGTGTGCGTGTGTGAGTGTGTGAGTGTGTCTGTATGGCTCGCAGAGGTAAAAACACGGCCGTGGCAAAAAAGCCCTGCCTGTCGTAAGAGGCGACTAATGGGTAGGAGTCGAGAGGTGAAGAGTGTATGTGTGTGTGTGTGTGTGCGTGTGTGTGTGAGTGTGTGTGTGTGTGCGTGTGTGAGTGTGTGTGTATGTATGTGTGTCCGTTCGGCCTGCAGAGATAAGAATACAGCCGAGGCAAGAAGGCCCTGCCTGTCGTAAGGTGCGAGTAATAGGTAGGAGTCGAGAGGTGAATGGTGTAGGTGTGTGTGTGTGAGTGTGTATGTGTGTCTGTATGGCTCGCAAAGATAAGAACACGGCCGTGGCAAAAAGGCCCTGCCTGTCGAAAGAGGCGACTAATGGGTAGGAGTGGAGAGGTGAAGAGTGTATGTGTGTGTGTGCGTGTGTGCGTGTGTGAGTGTGTGTGTGTGTCCGTTCGGCTCGCAGAGATAAGAATACGGCGGTGGCAAGAAGGTCCTGCCTGTCGTAAGAGACGACTAATGGGTAGGAGTCGAGAGGTGAAGAGTGTATGTGTGTGTGTGCGTGTGTGCGTGTGTGAGTGTGTGTGTGTGTCCGTTCGGCTCGCAGAGATAAGAATACGGCCGTGGCAAGAAGGCCCTGCCTGTCGTAAGAGACGACTAATGGGTAGGAGTCGAGAGGTGAAGAGTGTATGTGTGTGTGTGCGTGTGTGCGTGTGTGAGTGTGTGTGTGTGTGTCCGTTCGGCTCGCAGAGATAAGAATACGGCCGTGGCAAGAAGGCCCTGCCTGTCGTAAGAGGCGACTAATGGGTAGGAGTCGAAAGGTGAAGAGTGTATGTGTGTGTGTGTGTGCGTGTGTGTGTGTGTGTGTGTGAGTGTGTGTGTGTGTGCGTGTGTGAGTGTGTGTGTATGTATGTGTGTCCGTTCGGCCTGCAGAGATAAGAATACAGCCGAGGCAAGAAGGCCCTGCCTGTCGTAAGGGGCGAGTAATAGGTAGGAGTCGAGAGGTGAAGAGTGAATGTGTGTGTGTGCGTGTGTGCGTGTGTGTGCTTGTGTGAGTGTGTGTGTGTGTGTCCGGTCGTCTCGCAGAGATAAGAACACGGCGGTGGCAAAAAAGGCCCTGCCTGTCGAAAGAGGCGACTAATGGGTAGGAGTCGAGAGGTGAAGAGTGTATGTGTGTGTGTGTGCGTGTGTGCGTGTGTGTGCGTGTGAGTGTGTGTGTATGTTTGTGTGTCCGTTTGGATTGCAGAGATAAGAATACGGCCAAGGCAAGAAGACCCTGCCTTTTGTAAGGGGCGACTAATAGGTAGGAGACGAGAGGTGAAGAGTGTATGTGTGTATGCGTGTGTGCGTTTGTGTGTGCGTGTGTGAGTATGTGTGTGTGTCCGTTTGGCTTGCAGAGATAAGAATACGGCCGAGGCAAGAAGGCCCTGCCTCTTGTAAGGGGCGACTAATAGGTAGGAGTCGAGAGGTGAAGAGTGTATGTGTGTGTGCGTGTGTGTGTGTGAGTGTATGTGTGTGTGCGTGTGTGTTCGTGTGTGTGTGTGTGAGTGTGTGTGTGTGTATGTTTGTGTGTGTGTCCCTTCGGCTCGCAGAGATAAGAAAACAGCGGTGGCAAGAAGGACATGCCTGTCGTAAGGGGCGACTAATGGGTAGGAGTCGAGAAGTGAAGAGTGTATGTGTGCGTGCGTGTGTGCGTGTGTGTGTGAGTGTGTGTGTATGTGTATGTGTGTCCCTTCGGCTCGCAGAGATAAGAAATCAGCGGTTTCAAGAAGGCCATGCCTGTCGTAAGAGGTGACTAATGGGTAGGAGTCGAGAGGTGAAAAGTGTATGTGTGTGTGTGTGTATGCGTGTGTAAGTGTGTGCGTGTGTGCGTGCGTGTGTGAGTGTGTGTGTGTATGTGTGTGTGTGAGTGTGTGTGTCCGGTTGGCTCGCAGAGATAAGAACACGGCCGTGGCAAAAAGGCCCTGCCTGTCGTAAGAGGCGACTAATGGGTAGGAGTCGAGAGGTGAAAAGTGTATGTGTGCGTGCGTGTGTGTGTGAGTGTGTGTGTATGTGTGTGTCCCTTCGGCTCGCAGAGATAAGAAAACAGCGGTGGCAAGAAGGCCATGCCTGTCGTAATGGGCGACTAATGGGTAGGAGTCGAGAGGTGAAGAATGTATGTGTGCGTGCGTTTGTGCGCGTGTGTGTGTGAGTGTGTGTGTGTATTTGTGTGTGTGTCCCTTCGTCTCGCAGAGATAAGAAAACAGCGGTGGCAAGAAGGCCATGCTTGTCGTAAGAGGCGACTAATGGGTAGGAGTCGAGAGGTGAAGAGTGTAATTGTGTGTGTGTGTGTGCGTGTGTGCGTGCTTGTGTGTGTGATTGTGTGTGTCCGTTCAGCTTGCAGAGATAAGAATACGGCCGGGGCAAGAAGGCCCTGCCTGTCGTAAGTGGCGACTACTGGGTAGGAGTCGAAAGGTGAAGAGTGTATGTGTGTGTGTGTGTGCGTGTGTGTTTGCGTGTGTGAGTGTGTGTGTGTTTGTGTGTGTGTCCGTTAGGCTTGCAGAGATAAGAATACGGCCAAGGCAAGAAGGCCCTGCCTCTTGTAAGGGGCGACTAATGTGTAGGAATCGAGAGGTGAAGAGTGTATGTGTGTGTGTGTGTGCGTGTGTGTTTGCGTGTGTGAGTGTGTGTGTGTGTATGTGTGTGTGTCCGTTAGGCTTGCAGAGATAAGAATACGGCCGAGGCAAGAAGGCCCTGCCTCTTGTAAGGGGCGACTAATAGGTAGGAGTCGAGGGGTGAAGGGTGTATGTGTGTGTGCGTGTGTGTGTGCGTGTGTGAGTATGTGTGTGTGTCCGTTCGGCTTGCAGAGATAAGAACACGGCCGAGGAAAGAAGGCCCTACCTGACGTAAGAGGAGACTAATGGGTAGGAGTCGAGAGGTGAAGAGTGTATGTGTGTGTGTGTGTGTGTGCGTGTGTGTTTGCGTGTGTGAGTGTGTGTGTGTATGTGTGTGTGTCCGTTAGGCTAGCAGAGATAAGAATACGGCCAAGGCAAGAAGGCCCTGCCTCTTGTAAGGGGCGACTAATAGGTAGGAATCGAGAGGTGAAGAGTGTATGTGTGTGTGCGTGTGTGTGTGTGTGTGTGAGTGTATGTGTGTGTGCGTGTGTGCGTGCGTGTGTGTGTGTCTGTGAGTGTGTGTGTGTGTATGTGTGTCCCTTCGGCTCGCAGAGAAAAGAAAACAGCGGTGGCAAGAATGCCATGCCTGTCGTAAGAGGTGACTAATGGGTAGGAGTCGAGAGGTGAAGAGTGTATATGTGTGTGCGTGTGTGTGTGTTTGTGCGTATGTGAGTGTGTGTGTATGGGTGTGTGTGTCCGTTCGGCTTGCAGAGATAAGAATACGGCCGTGACAAGAAGGCCATGCTTGTTGTAGTTAGCGGCTAATGGGTAGAAGTCGAGAGGTGAAGAGTGTATGTGTGTGTGTGTGCGTGTGTGTTTGCGTGTGTGAGTGTGTGTGTATGTGTGTGTGTCCGTTAGGCTTGCAGAGATAAGAATACGGCTAAGGCAAGAAGGCCCTGCCTCTTGTAAGGGGCGACTAATGTGTAGGAATCGAGAGGTGAAGAGTGTATGTGTGTGTGCGTGTGTGCGTGTGTGTGTGTGTGTGTGTGTGTGTGAGTGTATGTGTGTGTGCGTGTGTCCCTTCGGCTCGCAGAGAAAAGAAAACAGCGGTGGCAAGAATGCCATGCCTGTCGTAAGAGGTGACTAATGGGTAGGAGTCGAGAGGTGAAGAGTGTATGTGTGTGTGCGTGTGTGTGTGTGCGTGCGTGTGTGTGTGAGTGTGTGTATCCGTTCGGCTTGCAGAGATAAGAATACCGCCGGAGCAAGAAGGCCCTGCCTCTCGTAAGAGGCGACCAAAAGGGAGGAGTCGAGAGGTGAATAGTGTATGTGTGTGTGTGTGACTGTGTGTGTTTCCGCTCGGCTCGCAGAGATAAAAATACGGCCGTGGCAAGAAGGCCCTGCCTGTCTTAAGAGGCGACTAATGGATAGGAGTCGAGCGGTGGAAAGATTGTGCGTGTGCGTGTGTGCGTGTGTGTGTGCGTGTGTGTGTGAGTGTGTGTGTGTCCGTTCGGCTCGCAGAGAAGAACACGGCAGTGGCAAAAAGTCCCTGAATGTCGCAAGAGGCGACCAATGGGTAGGAGTCTAGAGGTGGAGCGTGTATGTGTGTGTGTGTGTGTGCGAGTGTGTGTGTGCGTGTCTGTTCGGCTCGCAGAGATAAGAATACGTCCGTGGCAAGAAGGCCCTGCCTGTCGTAAGAGCAGAATAATGGGTAGGAGTCGAGAGGTGAAGAGTGTATGTGTGTGTGTATGTGTGTGTGTGCGCGCGTGTGTGTGTGTATGTGTATGTGTGTGTGTGTGTGTGTGCGTGTCTCTTCTGCTCGCAGAGGTACGAATACGGCCGTGGCAAGAAGGCCATGCTTGCTGTAAGGAGCAACTAATGGGTAGGAGTCGCGAGTTGAAAAGTGTACCTGTTTGTGAGTGTGTGTGTGTGTGCGTGTGTGAGTGTATGTGTGTGTGTCCGTTCGGCTTGCAGAGATAAGAATACAGCCGTGGCAAGAAGGCCCTGCCTGTCGTTTAGAAGAGTTTAGGTGTGTGTGTGTGTGTGGTTGTAAGTGTATGTGTGTGTGTCTGTATGGCTCGCAGAGGTAAAAACACGGCCGTGGCAAAAAGGCCCTGCCTGTCGTAAGAGACGACTAATGGGTAGGAGTCGAGAGGTGAAGAGTGTATGTGTGTGTGTGTGCGTGTGTGCGTGTGTGAGTGTGTGTGTGTGTGTCCGTTCGGCTCGCAGAGATAAGAATACGGCCGTGGCAAGAAGCCCTGCCTGTCGTTTAGAAGAGTTTAGGTGTGTGTGTGTGGTTGTGAGTGTGTGTGTGTGTGTGTGTCTGTATGGCTCGCAGAGGTAAAAACACGGCCGTGGCAAAAAGGCCCTGCCTCTTGTAAGGGGCGACTAATGTGTAGGAATCGAGAGGTGAAGAGTGTATGTGTGTGTGCGTGTGTGCGTGTGTGTGTGTGTGTGTGTGAGTGTATGTGTGTGTGCGTGTGTGCGAGCGTGTGTGTGTCTGTGAGAGTGTGTGTGTGTATGTGTGTCCCTTCGGCTCGCAGAGAAAAGAAAACAGCGGTGGCAAGAATGCCATGCCTGTCGTAAGAGGTGACTAATGGGTAGGAGTCGAGAGGTGAAGAGTGTATGTGTGTGTGCGTGTGTGTGTGTGCGTGCGTGTGTGTGTGAGTGTGTGTATCCGTTCGGCTTGCAGAGATAAGAATACCGCCGGAGCAAGAAGGCCCTGCCTCTCGTAAGAGGCGACCAAAAGGGAGGAGTCGAGAGGTGAATAGTGTATGTGTGTGTGTGTGACTGTGTGTGTTTCCGCTCGGCTCGCAGAGATAAAAATACGGCCGTGGCAAGAAGGCCCTGCCTGTCTTAAGAGGCGACTAATGGATAGGAGTCGAGCGGTGGAAAGATTGTGCGTGTGCGTGTGTGCGTGTGTGTGTGCGTGTGTGTGTGAGTGTGTGTGTGTCCGTTCGGCTCGCAGAGAAGAACACGGCAGTGGCAAAAAGTCCCTGAATGTCGCAAGAGGCGACCAATGGGTAGGAGTCTAGAGGTGGAGCGTGTATGTGTGTGTGTGTGTGCGAGTGTGTGTGTGTGTGTCTGTTCGGCTCGCAGAGATAAGAATACGTCCGTGGCAAGAAGGCCCTGCCTGTCGTAAGAGCAGAATAATGGGTAGGAGTCGAGAGGTGAAGAGTGTATGTGTGTGTGTATGTGTGTGTGTGCGCGCGTGTGTGTGTGTATGTGTATGTGTGTGTGTGTGTGTGCGTGTCTCTTCTGCTCGCAGAGGTACGAATACGGCCGTGGCAAGAAGGCCATGCTTGCTGTAAGGAGCAACTAATGGGTAGGAGTCGCGAGTTGAAAAGTGTACCTGTTTGTGAGTGTGTGTGTGTGTGCGTGTGTGAGTGTATGTGTGTGTGTCCGTTCGGCTTGCAGAGATAAGAATACAGCCGTGGCAAGAAGGCCCTGCCTGTCGTTTAGAAGAGTTTAGGTGTGTGTGTGTGTGTGTGGTTGTAAGTGTATGTGTGTGTGTCTGTATGGCTCGCAGAGGTAAAAACACGGCCGTGGCAAAAAGGCCCTGCCTGTCGTAAGAGACGACTAATGGGTAGGAGTCGAGAGGTGAAGAGTGTATGTGTGTGTGTGTGCGTGTGTGCGTGTGTGAGTGTGTGTGTGTGTGTCCATTCGGCTCGCAGAGATAAGAATACGGCCGTGGCAAGAAGCCCTGCCTGTCGTTTAGAAGAGTTTAGGTGTGTGTGTGTGGTTGTGAGTGTGTGTGTGTGTGTGTGTGTCTGTATGGCTCGCAGAGGTAAAAACACGGCCGTGGCAAAAAGGCCCTGCCTGTCGTAAGAGACGACTAATGGGTAGGAGTCGAGAGGTGAAGAGTGTATGTGTGTGTATGTGTGCGTGTGTGCGTGTGTGAGTGTGTGTGTGTGTCTGTATGGCTCGCAGAGGTAAATACACGGCCGTGGCAAAAAAGCCCTGCCTGTCGTAAGAGGCGACTAATGTGTAGGAGTCGAGAGGTGAAGAGTGTATATGTGTGTGTGTGTGTGCGTGTGTGTGTGAGTGTGTGTGTGTGTGCGTGTGTGAGTGTGTGTGTATGTATGTATGTCCGTTCGGCCTGCAGAGATAAGAATACAGCCGAGGCAAGAAGGCCCTGCCTGTAGTAAGGTGCGAGTAATAGGTAGGAGTCGAGAGGTAAAGAGTGTAGGTGTGTGTGTGTGAGTGTGTATGTGTGTCTGTATGGCTCGCAAAGATAAGAACACGGCCGTGGCAAAAAGGCCCTGCCTGTCGAAAGAGGCGACTAATGGGTAGGAGTAGAGAGGTGAAGAGTTTATGTGTGTGTCTCTGTGTGCATGTGTGTGTGCGTGTGTGAGTGTGTGTATGTATGTGTGTCCGTTCGGCTTGCAGAGATAAGAACACAGCCGAGGCAAGAAGGCCCTGCCTGTCGTAAGGGGCGAGTAATAGGTAAGAGTCGAGAGGTGAAGAGTTTAGGTGTGTGTGTGTGTGAGTGTGTGTGTGTGTGTGTCTGTATGGCTCGCAGAGATAAAAACACGGCCGTGGCAAAAAGGCCCTGCCTGTCGTAAGAGACGACTAATGGGTAGGAGTCGAGAGGTGAAGAGTGTATGTGTGTGTGTGTGCGTGTGTGCGTGTGTGAGTGTGTGTGTGTGTCCGTTCGACTCGCAGAGATAAGAATACGGCCGTGGCAAGAAGGCCCTGCCTGTCGTAGGAGGCGACTAATGGGTAGGAGTCGAAAGGTGAAGAGTGTATGTGTGTGTGTATGTATGTGTGTCCGTTCGGCCTGCAGAGATAAGAATACAGCCGAGGCAAGAAGGCCCTGCCTGTCGTAAGGGGCGAGTAATAGGTAGGAGTCGAGAGGTGAAGAGTGTATGTGTGTGTGTGCGTGTGTGCGTGTGTGCGTGTGTGTGCTTGTGTAAGTGTGTGTGTGTGTCCGGTCGTCTCGCAAAGATAAGAACACGGCCGTGGCAAAAAAGGCCCTGCCTGTCGAAAGAGGCAACTAATGGGTAGGAGTCGAGAGGTGAAGAGTGTATGTGTGTGTGTGCGTGCGTGCGTGTGTGTGGTGTGTGAGTGTGTGTGTGTATCTGTGTGTGTGAGTGTGTGTGTGTCCAGTAGGCTCGCAGAGATAAGAACACGGCCGTGGCAAGAAGGCCCTGCCTGTCCTAAGAGGCGACTAATGGGTAGGAGTCGAGTGGTGAAGAGTGTATATGTGTGTGTGTGCGTGTGTCCGTGTGTGTGCGTGTGTGAGTGTGTGTGTATGTTTGTGTGTCCGTTTGGCTTGCAGAGATAAGAATACGGCCGAGGCAAGAAGGCCCTGCCTCTTGTAAGGGGCGACTAATAGGTAGGAGTCGAGAGGTGAAGAGTGTATGTGTGTGTGCGTGTGTGTGTGTGAGTGTATGTGTGTGTGCGTGTGTGTTCGTGTGTGTGTGTGTGTGAGTGTGTGTGTGTGTATGTTTGTGTCTGTGTTTCTTCGGCTCGCATAGATAAGAAAACAGCGGTGGCAAGAAGGACATGCCTGTCGTAAGAGGTGACTAATGGGTAGGAGTCGAGAGGTGAAAAGTGTATGTGTGTGTGTGTGTCTATGAGTGTGTAAGTGTGTGCGTGTGTGCGTGCGTGTGTGTGTGTGAGTGTGTGTGTCCGGTTGGCTCGCAGAGATAAGAACACGGCCGTGGCAAGAAGGCCCTGCCTGTCGTAAGAGGCGACTAATGGGTAGGAGTCGAGAGGTGAAAAGTGTATGTGTGCGTGCGTGTGTGTGTGTGAGTGTGTGTGTATGTGTGTGTCCCTTCGGCTCGCAGAGATAAGAAAACAGCGGTGGCAAGAAGGCCATGCTTGTCGTAAGAGGCGACTAATGGGTAGGAGTCGAGAGGTGAAGAGTGTAATTGTGTGTGTGTGTGCGCGTGTGTGTGTGCGTGTGTGCGTGCTTGTGTGTGTGATTGTGTGTGTCCGTTCAGCTTGCAGAGATAAGAATACGGCCGGGGCAAGAAGGCCCTGCCTGTCGTAAGTGGCGACTACTGGGTAGGAGTCGAAAGGTGAAGAGTGTATGTGTGTGTGTGTGTGTGTGTGTGCGTGTGTGTTTGCGTGTGTGAGTGTGTGTGTGTATGTGTGTGTGTCCGTTAGGCTTGCAGAGATAAGAATACGGCCAAGGCAAGAAGGCCCTGCCTCTTGTAAGGGGCGACTAATGTGTAGGAATCGAGAGGTGAAGAGTGTATGTGTGTGTGTGTGTGCGTGTGTGTTTGCGTGTGTGAGTGTGTGTGTGTGTGTGTGTATGTGTGTGTGTCCGCTAGGCTTGCAGAGATAAGAATACGGCCGAGGCAAGAAGGCCCTGCCTCTTGTAAGGGGCGACTAATAGGTAGGAGTCGAGGGGTGAAGAGTGTATGTGTGTGTGCGTGTGTGTGTGCGTGTGTGAGTATGTGTGTGTGTCCGTTCGGCTTGCAGAGATAAGAATACGGCCGAGGCAAGAATGCCCTGCCTGTCGTAAGTGGCGACTAATTGGTAGGAGTCGAGAGGTGAAGAGTGTATGTGTGTGTGTGTGCGTGTGTGCGTGTGTGTGTGCGTGTGTGAGTGTGTGTGTCCGGTCGGCTCGCAGTGATAAGGACACGTCTGTGCCAAGAAGGCCCTGCCTGTCGTAAGTGACGACTAATTGGTAGGAGTCGAGAGGTGAAGAGTGTATGTGTGTGTGTGTGTGCGTGTGTGGGTGTGTGTGTGTGTTTGTGCGTGTGTAAGTGTGTGTGTGTATGTATGTGTGTGTCCATTCGGCTCGCAGAGATTAGAATACAGCCGAGGCAAGAAGGCCATGCCTGTCGTAAGAGGCAACTAATGGGTAGGAGTCGAGAGGTGAAAAGTGTTTTTGTGTGTGTGCGTGTGTGTGCGTGTGTGCGTGCTTGTGTGTGTGAGTGTGTATGTGTCCGTTCGGCTTGCAGAGATAAGAATACGGCCGAGGCAAGAATGCCCTGCCTGTCGTAAGAGGCGACTAATGGGTAGGAGTCGAGAGGTGAAGAGTGTATGTGTGTGTGAGTGTGCGTGTGTGCGTGTGTGTGCGTGTGTGAGTGTGTGTGTGTGTATTTGTGTGTGTGAGTGTGTGTGTCCAGTCGGCCCGCAGAGATAAGAACACGGCCGTGGCAAGAAGGCCCTGCCTGTCGTAAGAGGCGACTAATGGGTAGGAGTCGAGTGGTGAGTAGTGTATATGTGTGTGCGTATGTGCGTGTGTGTGCGTGTGAGAGTGTGTATGTGTGTGTGTGTCCGTTCGGCTTGCAGAGATAAGAGCACGACCGAGGCAATGCCCTGCCTATTCGTAAGAGGCGACTAATAGGTAGGAGTCGAGAGGTGAAGAATGTATGTGTGTGTGCGTGTGTGCGTGTTTGTGTGTGTGTGAGTGTATGTGTGTGTGCGTGTGTGCGTGCGTGTGTGAGTATGTGTGTGTGTATGTGTGTATGTATGTGTGTGTGTACCCCTTCGGCTCGCAGAGATAAGAATACGTCCGTGGCAGGAAGGCCATGCTTGCTGTAAGGAGCGACTAATGGGTAGGAGTCTAGAGGTGAAGCGTGCATGTGTGTGTGTGTGTATGTGTGCAAGTGTGTGTGTGTGTCCGTTCGGCTCGCAGAGATAGGTATACGTCCGTGGCAAGAAGGCCCTGCCTGTCTTAAGAGGCGACTAATGAATAGGAGTCGAGAGGTGGAGAGTGTGTGCCTGTGCGTGTGCGTGTGTGTGCATGTGTAAGTGTGTGTATGTGTGTGTGTCTGTTTGGCTTGCAGAGATAAGATTACGGCCGAGGCAAGAAGGCCCTGCCTCTTGTAATGGGCGACTAATAAGTAGGAGTCGAGAGGTGAAGAGTGTATGTGTGTGTGTGCGTGTGTGCGTGTGTGTGTGCGTGTGTGAGTATGTGTGTGTGTCCGTTCGGCTTGCAGAGATAAGCACACGGCCAAGGCAAGAAGGCCCTGCCTGTCGTAAGAGGCGACTAATAGGTAGGAGTCGAGAGGTGAAGAATGTATGTGTGTGTGCATGTGTGCGTGTTTGTGTGTGTGTGAGTGTATGTGTGTGTGCGTGTGTGCGTGTGTGCGTGCGTGTGTGCGTGTGTGAGTATGTGTGTGTTAGTTCGGCTTGCAGAAATAAGAACACGACCGAGGCAAGAAGGCCCTGCCTATCGTAAGAGGCGGCTAATAGGTAGGAGTCGAGAGGTGAAGAGTGTATGTGTGTGTGTGCGTGTGTGCGTGTGTGTGTGCGTGTGTGAGTATGTGTGTGTGTCCGTTCGGCTTGCAGAGATAAGAACACGGCCAAGGCAAGAAGGCCCTGCCTGTCGTAAGAGGCGACTAATAGGTAGGAGTCGAGAGGTGAAGAATGTATGTGTGTGTGCGTGTGTGCGTGTTTGTGTGTGTGTGAGTGTATGTGTGTGTGCGTGTGTGCGTGTGTGAGTATGTGTGTGTGTCCGTTCGTCTTGCAGAGATAAGAACACGGCCGAGGCAAGAAGGCCCTGCCTGTCGTGAGAGGCGAGTAATAGGTATGTGTGTGTGTGTCAGTGTGTGTGTGTGTGTGTCCGGTCGGCTCGCAGAGATGAGAACACGGCCGTGGCAAGAAGGCACTGCCTGTCGTTAAGAGGCGACTAATGGGTAGGAGTCGAGAGGTGAAGGGTGTATGTGTGTGTGTGTGCGTGTGTGCGTGTGTGTACGTGTGTGTGTGTATGTGTGTGTGTCTGTTTGGCTTGCAGAGATAAGAATACGGCCGAGGCAAGAAGGCCCTGCCTCTTGTAAAGGGCGACTAATAAGTAGGAGTCGAGAGGTGAAGAGTGTATGTGTGTACGCGTGTGTGCGTGTGTACGTGTGTGAGTATGTGTGTGTGTCCGTTCGGCTTGCAGAGATAAGAACACGGCCAAGGCAAGAAGGCCCTGCCTGTCGTAAGAGGCGACTAATGGGTAGGAGTCGAGAGGTGAAGAATGTATGTGTGTGTGCGTGTGTGCGTGTTTGTGTGTGTGTGAGTGTATGTGTGTGTGCGTGTGTGCGTGCGTGTGTGCGTGTGTGTGTGTGAGTGTGTGTGTGTATGTGTGTGTGTGTGTGTCCCTTCGCTCGCAGAGATAAGAAAAAAGCGGTGGCAAGAAGGCCATGCCTGTCGTAAGAGGAGAATAATGGGTAGGAGTCGAGAGGTGAAGAGTGTATGTGTGTGTGTGCGTGTGTGCGTGCGTGTGTGAGTGTGTATGTGTATGTGTGTGTGTCAGTGTGTGTGTGTGTCCGGTCGGCTCGCAGAGATGAGAACACGGCCGTGGCAAGAAGGCACTGCCTGTCGTTAAGAGGCGACTTATGGGTAGGAGTCGAGAGGTGAAGAGTGTATGTGTGTGTGTGTGTGTGTGCGTGTGTGCGTGTGTGTGCGTGTGTGTGTGTATGTGTGTGTCTGTTTGGCTTGCAGAGATAAGAATACGGCCGAGGCAAGAAGGCCCTGCCTCTTGTAAGGGGCGACTAATAAGTAGGAGTCGAGAGGTGAAGAGTGTATGTGTGTATGCGTGTGTGCGTGTGTGTGTGCTTGTGTAAGTGTATGCGTGTGCGTGTGTTTGTGAGTGTGTGTGTGTGCGTGTATGTGTGTGTGTGTATCCCTTCGGCTCGCAGAGATAAGAAAACAGCCGTGGCAAGAAGGCCATGCCTGTCGTAAGAGACGACTAATGGGTAGGAGTCGAGAGGTGAAGAGTGTATGTGTGTGTGTGTGTGTGTGCGTGTGTGCGTGTGTGTGCGTGTGTGTGTATGTGTGTGTCTGTTTGGCTTGCAGAGATAAGAATACGGCCGAGGCAAGAAGGCTCTGCCTCTTGTAAGGGGCGACTAATAAGTAGGAGTCGAGAGGTGAAGAGTGTATGTGTGTATGCGTGTGTGCGTGTGTGTGTGCTTGTGTAAGTGTATGCGTGTGCGTGTGTTTGTGAGTAAGTGTGTGTGCGTGTTTGTGTGTGTGTGTATCCCTTCGGCTCGCAGAGATAAGAAAACAGCCGTGGCAAGAAGGCCATACCTGTCGTAAGAGACGACTAATGGGTAGGAGTCGAGACGTGAAGAGTGTATGTGTGTGTGTGTGTGCGTGTGTGCGTGTGTGTGTGAGTATGTATGTGTGTATGTGTGTGTGTATCCCTTCGGCTCGCAGAGATAAGAATACGTCCGTGGCAAGAAGGCCATGCTTGCTGTAAGGAGCGACTAATTGGTAGGAGTCGAGAGGTGAAGCGTGTATGTGTGTGTGTGTGTGTGTGTGTGTGTGTGTGTGTGTGTGCAAGTGTGTGTGTGTGTCCGTTCGGCTCGCTGAGATAGGAATACGTCTGTGGCAAGAAGGCCCTGCCTGTTTTAAGAGGCGACTAATGGATAGGAGTCGAGAGGTGAAGAGTGTGTGCGTGTGCGTGTGCGTGTGTGCGTGTATGCCTCTGTGCGTGTGTTTGTGTGTGCGTGTGTGTGTCTCCGTTCGGCTTGCAGAGATAAGAACACCGCCTTGGCAAGAAGGCTCTGCTTGTCGTAAGAGGCGACTAATGGGTAGGAGTCGAGAGGTGAAAAGTGTATGTGTGTTTAAGTGTGCGTGTGTGCGTGTGTGTGCGTGTGTGAGTGTGTGTGTGTGTATTTGTGTGTGTGAGTGTGTGTGTCCAGTCGGCTCGCTGAGATAAGAACACGGCCGTGGCAAGAAGGCCCTGCCTGTCGTAAGAGGCGTGTGCGTGTGTGTGCGTGTGTGAGTGTGTGTGTATTTGTGTGTGTGAGTGTGTGTGTCCAGTCGGCTCGCAGAGATAAGAATACGGCCGAGGCAAGAAGGCCCTGCCTCTTGTATGGGGCGACTAATAGGTAGGAGTCGAGAGGTGAATAGTGTATGTGTGTGTGTGCGTGTGTGGGTGTGTGTATGTTTGTGCGTGTGTAAGTGTGTGTGTATGTATGTGTGTGTCCATTCGGCTCGCAGAGATTAGAATACGGCCGAGGCAAGAAGGCCCTGCCTGTCGTAAGTAGCGACTAATGGGTAGGAGTCGAGAGGTGAAGAGTGTATGTGTGTGTGTGCGTGTGTGAGTGTGTGTGTGTGTCCGGTCGTCTCGCAGAGATAAGAACACGGCAGTGGCAAGAAGGCCCTGCCTGTCGTAAGAGGCGACTAATGGATAGGAATCGAGAGGTGGAGAATGTGTGCGTGTGCGTGTGTGCGTGTGTGCGTGTGTGCGTGTGTGCCTGTGTGCGTGTGTTTGTGTGTGCGCGTGTGTGTGTATCCGTTCGGCTTGCAGAGATAAGAACACGGCCGTGGCAAGAAGTCCCTGCCTGTCGTAAGAGGCGACTAATGGGATGTAGTCGAGAGGTGAAGAGGGTACGTGAGGGTGTGTGTGTGTTTGTGCGTGTGTAAGTGTGTGTGTGTATGTTTGTGTGTGTCCATTCGGCTCGCAGAGATTAGAATACGGCAGAGTAATAAGTAGGAGTCGAGAGGTGAAGAGTGTATGTGTGTGTGTGCTTGTGTGCGTGTGTGTGTGCGTGTGTGAGTATGTGTGTGTGTTAGTTCGGCTTGCAGAAATAAGAACACGACCGAGGCAAGAAGGCCCTGCCTATCGTAAGAGGCGACTAATAGGTAGGAGTCGAGAGGTGAAAGTGTATGTTTGTGTGCGTGTGTGAGTATGTGTGTGTGTCCGTTCGGATTGCAGTGATAAGAACACGGCCAAGGCAAGAAGGCCCTGCCTATCGTAAGAGGCGACTAATAGGTAGGAGTCGAGAGGTGAAGAATGTATGTGTGTGTGCGTGTGTGCGTGTTTGTGTGTGTGTGAGTGTATGTGTGTGTGCGTGTGTGCGTGCGTGAGTGTGTGTGTGTTTGTGAGTGTGTGTGTGTATGTGTGTGTGTCCCTTCGGCTTGCAGAGATAAGAACACGGCCGAGGCAAGATGGCCCTGCCTGTCGTGAGAGACGACTAATAGGTAGGAGTCGACAGGTGAAGAATGTATGTGTGTGTGCGTATGTGCGTGTTTGTGTGTGTGTGAGTGTATGTGTGTGTGCGTGTGTGCGTGCGTGTGTGCGTGTGTGTGTGTAAGTGTGTGTGTGTATGTGTGTGTCCGTTCGGCTTGCAGAGATAAGAACACGGCCGTGGCAAGAAGTACCTGCCTGTCGTAAGAGGAGAATAATGGGTAGGAGTCGAGAGGTGAAGAGTGTGTGCGTGTGCGTGTACATGTGCGTGTGTGTGTGTGCGTGTGTGTGTGTGTCCGTTCGGCTTGCAGAGATAAGAACACGGCCGTGTCAAAAAGTCCCTGCCTGTCGTAAGAGAGGGATAATGGGTAGGAGTCGAGAGGTGAAGAGTGTATGTGTCTGGGTGCGTGTGTGCGTGTGTGTGTGCGTGTGTGAGTATGTGTGTTTGTCCGTTCGGCTTGCAGAGATAAGAACACGGCCGAGGCAAGAAGGCCCTGCCTGTCGTGAGAGACGACTAATAGGTAGGAGTCGAGAGGTGAAGAATGTATGTGTGTGTGCGTATGTGCGTGTTTGTGTGTGTGTGAGTGTATGTGTGTGTGCGTGTGTGCGTGCGTGTGTGCGTGTGTGTGTGTGAGTGTGTGTGTGTATGTGTGTGTCCGTTCGGCTTGCAGAGATAAAAACACGGCCGTGGCAAGAAGTACCTGCCTGTCGTAAGAGGTAATAATGGGTAGGAGTCGAGAGGTGAAGAGTGTGTGCGTGTGCGTGTGCGTGTGCGTGTGCGTGTGTGTGTGTGCGTGTGTGTGTGTGTGTGTCTGTTCTGCTTGCAGAGATAAGAACACGGCCGTGGCAAAAAGTCCATGCCTGTCGTAAGAGGGGAATAATGGGTAGGAGTCGAGAGGTGAAAAGTGTATGTGTGTGTGTGCGTGTGTGCGTACGTGTGTGCGTGTATGCGTGTGTGTGTGTGAGTGTGTGTGTGTCAGTTCGGCTCGCAGAGATAAGAACACGGCCGTGGCAAGAAGTCCCTGCCTGTCGTAAGAGGCGACTAATGGGTAGGAGTCGAGAGGTGAAGAGGGTACGTGAGTGTGTGCGTGTGTGGGTGTGTGTGTGTTTGTGCGTGTGTAAGTGTATGTTTGTGTGTGTCCATTCTGCTCGCAGAGATTAGAATACGGCAGAGGCAAGAAGGCCATGCCTGTCGTAAGAGGCGACTAATGGGTAGGAGTCGAGAGGTGAAGAGTGTATTTGTGTGTGTGCGTGTGTGCGTGCGTGTGTGTGTGAGTGTGTATGTGTCCGTTCGGCTTGCAGAGATAAGAATACGGCCGAGGCAAGAAGGCCCTGCCTGTCGTAAGTGGCGACTAATTGGTAGGAGTCGAGAGGTGAAAAGTGTTTTTGTGTGTGTGCGTGTGTGTGCGTGTGTGCGTGCTTGTGTGTGTGAGTTTGTATGTGTCCGTTCGGCTTGCAGAGATAAAAATACGGCAGAGGCAAGAGGGCCATGCCTGTCGTAAGAGGCAACCAATGGGTAGGAATCGAGTGGTGAAAAGTGTTTTTGTGTGTGTGCGTGTGTGTGCGTGTGTGCGTGCTTGTGTGTGTAAGTGTGTATGTGTCCGTTCGGCTTGCAGAGATAAGAATACGGCCGAGGCAAGAAGGCCCTCCCTGTCGTAAGTGGCGACTAATTGGTAGGAGTCGAGAGGTGAAGAGTGTATGTGTGTGTGTGTGTGCGTGTGTGGGTGTGTGTGTGTGTTTGTGCGTGTGTAAGTGTGTGTGTGTATGTATGTGTGTGTCCATTCGGCTCGCAGAGATTAGAATACAGCCGAGGCAAGAAGGCCATGCCTGTCGTAAGAGGCAACTAATGGGTAGGAGTCGAGAGGTGAAAAGTGTTTTTGTGTGTGTGCGTGTGTGTGCGTGTGTACGTGCTTGTGTGTGTGAGTGTGTATGTGTCCGTTCGGCTTGCAGAGATAAGAATACGGCCGAGGCAAGAATGCCCTGCCTGTCGTAAGTGGCGACTAATTGGTAGGAGTCGAGAGGTGAAGAGTGTATGTGTGTGTGTGCGTGTGTGCGTGTGTGTGTGCGTGTGTGAGTGTGTGTGTCCAGTCGGCTCGCAGAGATAAGAACACGGCCGTGGCAAGAAGGCCCTGCCTATCGTAAGAGCCGACTAATAGGTAGGAGTCAAGTGGTGAAGAGTGTATGTGTGTGTGTGCGTGTGTGCGTGTGTGTGTGAGTATGTGTGTGTATGTGTGTGTGTATGTGTGTGTATCTTTTCGGCTCGCAGAGATAAGCATACGTCCGTGGCAAGAAGGCCATGCTTGCTGTAAGGAGCGACTAATGGGTAGAAGTCGAGAGGTGAAGCGTGTATGTGTGTGTGTGTGTGTGTGTATGTGTGCAAGTGTGTGTGTGTGTCCGTTCGGTTTGCAGAGATAGGTATACGTCCGTGGCAAGAAGGCCCTGCCTGTCTTAAGAGGCGACTAATGGATAGGAGTCGAGAGGTGAAGAGTGTGTGCGTGTGCGTGTGCGTGCGTGTGCGTGTGTAAGTGTGTGTGTATGTGTGTGTGTCTGTTTGGCTTGCAGAGATAAGAATACGGCCAAGGCAAGAAGGCCCTGCCTCTTGTAATGGGCGACTAATAAGTAGGAGTCGAGAGGTGAAGAGTGTATGTGTGTGTGTGCGTGTGTGCGTGTGTGTGTGCGTGTGTGAGTATGTGTGTGTGTTAGTTCAACTTGCAGAAATAAGAACACGACCGAGGCAAGCTGGCCCTGCCTATCGTAAGAGGCGACTAATAGGTAGGAGTCGAGAGGTGAAGAGTGTTTGTGTGTGTGTGCGTGTGTGCGTGTGTGTGTGCGTGTGTGAGTATGTGTGTGTGTCCGTTTGGCTTGCAGAGATAAGAACACGGGAAAGGCAAGAAGGCCCTGCCTGTCGTAAGAGGCGACTAATAGGTAGGAGTCGAGAGGTGAAGAATGTATGTGTATGTGCGTGTGTACGTGTTTGTGTGTGTGTGAGTGTATGTGTGTGTGCGTGTGTGCGTGTGTGAGTATGTGTGTGTGTGTGTCCGTTCGTCTTGCAGAAATAAGAACACGGCCGAGGCAAGAAGGCCCTGCCTGTTGTGAGAGGCGACTAATAGGTAGGATTAGAGAGGTGAAGAATGTATGTGTGTGTGCGTGTGTGCGTGTTTGTGTGTGTGTGAGTGTATGTGTGTGTGCGTGTAGGCGTGCGTGTGTGCGTGTGTGTGTGTGAGTGTGTGTGTGTATGTGTGTGTGTGTGTGTGTCCCTTCGCTCGCAGAGATAAGAAAAAAGCGGTGGCAAGAAGGCCATGCCTGTCGTAAGAGGCGACTTATGGATAGGAGTCGAGAGGTGGAGAGTGTGTGCGTGTGCGTGTGCGTGTGCGTGTGCGTGTGTGTGTGTGTGCGTGTGTGTGTGTCCGTTTGGCTTGCAGAGATAAGAACACGGCCGTGGCAAGATGTCCCTGCCTGTCGTAAGAGGAGAATAATGGGTAGGAGTCGAGAGGTGAAGAGTGTATGTGTGTGTGTGCGTGTGTGCGTGCGTGTGTGAGTGTGTGTGTGTGTATGTGTGTGTGTCTGTTTGGCTTGCAGAGATAAGAATACGGCCGAGGCAAGAAGGCCTTGCCTCTTGTAAGGGGCGACTAATAAGTAGGAGTCGAGAGGTGAAGAGTGTATGTGTGTATGCGTGTGTGCGTGTGTGTGCGTGTGTGAGTATGGGTGTGTGTTAGATCGGCTTGCAGAGATAAGAGCACGACCGAGGCAAGAAAGCCCTGCCTATCGTAAGAGGCGACTAATAGGTAGGAGTCGAGAGGTGAAGAGTGTATGTGTGTGTGTGCGTGTGTGCGTGTATGTGTGCGTGTGTGAGTGTGTGTGTCCGGTCGGTTCGCAGTGATAAGGACACGTTCGTGCTAAGAAGGCCCTGCCTGTCGTAAGCGGCGACTAATTGGTAGGAGTCGAGAGGTGAAAAGTGTTTTTGTGTGTGTGCGTGTGTGTGCTTGTGTGCGTGCTTGTGTGTGTGAGTGTGTATGTGTCCCTTCGGCTTGCAGAGATAAGAATACGGCCGAGGCAAGAAGGCCCTGCCTGTCGTAAGTGGCGACTTATCGGTAGGAGTCGAGAGGTGAAGAGTGTATGTGTGTGTGTGTGTGTGTGTGTGCGTGTGTGGGTGTGTGAGTGTATGTGTGTGTGCGTGTGTGCGTGCGTGAGTGTGTGTGTGTTTGTGAGTGTGTGTGTGTGTATGTGTGTGTGTCCCTTCGGCTTGCAGAGATAAGAACACGGCCGAGGCAAGAAGGCCCTGCCTGTCGTGAGAGACGACTAATAGGTAGGAGTCGAGAGGTGAAGAGTGTATGTGTGTGTGTGCGTGTGTGCGTGTATGTGTGCGTGTGTGAGTGTGTGTGTCCGGTCGGTTCGCAGTGATAAGGACACGTCCGTGCTAAGAAGGCCCTGCCTGTCGTAAGCGGCGACTAATTGGTAGGAGTCGAGAGGTGAAAAGTGTTTTTGTGTGTGTGCGTGTGTGTGCTTGTGTGCGTGCTTGTGTGTGTGAGTGTGTATGTGTCCGTTTGGCTTGCAGAGATAAGAATACGGCCGAGGCAAGAATGCCCTGCCTGTCGTAAGTGGCGACTAATTGGTAGGAGTCGAGAGGTGAAGAATGCATGTGTGTGTGCGTGTGTGCGTGTTTGTGTGTGTGTGAGTGTATGTGTGTGTGCGTGTGTGCGTGCGTGAGTGTGTGTGTGTTTGTGAGTGTGTGTGTGTGTGTATGTGTGTGTGTCCCTTCGGCTTGCAGAGATAAGAACACGGCCGAGGCAAGAAGGCCCTGCCTGTCGTGAGAGACGACCAATAGGTAGGAGTCGAGAGGTGAAGAATGTATGTGTGTGTGCGTATGTGCGTGTTTGTGTGTGTGTGAGTGTATGTGTGTGTGCGTGTGTGCGTGCGTGTGTGCGTGTGTGTGTGTGAGTGTGTGTGTGTATGTGTGTGTCCGTTTGGCTTGCAGAGATAAGAACACGGCCGTGGCAAGAAGTACCTGCCTGTCGTAAGAGGAGAATAATGGGTAGGAGTCGAGAGGTGAAGAGTGTGTGCGTGTGCGTGTACATGTGCGTGTGTGTGTGTGCGTGTGTGTGTGTGTGTGTCCGTTCGGCTTGCAGAGATAAGAACACGGCCGTGTTAAAAAGTCCCTGCCTGTCGTAATAGAGGGATAATGGGTAGGAGTCGAGAGGTGAAGAGTGTATGTGTCTGGGTGCGTGTGTGCGTGTGTGTGTGCGTGTGTTAGTATGTGTGTTTGTCCGTTCGGCTTGCAGAGATAAGAACACGGCCGAGGCAAGAAGGCCCTGCCTGTCGTGAGAGACGACTAATAGGTAGGAGTCGAGAGGTGAAGAATGTATGTGTGTGCGTATGTGCGTGTTTGTGTGTGTGTGAGTGTATGTGTGTGTGCGTGTGTGCGTGCGTGTGTGCGTGTGTGTGTGTGAGTGTGTGTGTATGTGTGTGTCCGTTCGGCTTGCAGAGATAAAAACACGGCCGTGGCAAGAAGTACCTGCCTGTCGTAAGAGGTAATAATGGGTAGGAGTCGAGAGGTGAAGAGTGTGTGCGTGTGCGTGTGCGTGTGCGTGTGCGTGTGTGTGTGTGCGTGTGTGTGTGTGTGTGTCTGTTCTGCTTGCAGAGATAAGAACACGGCCGTGGCAAAAAGTCCATGCCTGTCGTAAGAGGGGAATAATGGGTAGGAGTCGAGAGGTGAAGAGTGTATGTGTGTGTGTGCGTGTGTGCTTACGTGTGTGCGTGTATGCGTGTGTGTGTGTGAGTGTGTGTGTGTCAGTTCGGCTCGCAGAGATAAGAACACGGCCGTGGCAAGAAGTCCCTGCCTGTCGTAAGAGGCGACTAATGGGTAGGAGTCGAGAGGTGAAGAGGGTACGTGAGTGTGTGCGTGTGTGGGTGTGTGTGTGTTTGTGCGTGTGTAAGTGTGTGTGTGTATGTTTGTGTGTGTCCATTCTGCTCGCAGAGATTAGAATACGGCAGAGGCAAGAAGGCCATGCCTGTCGTAAGAGGCGACTAATGGGTAGGAGTCGAGAGGTGAAGAGTGTATTTGTGTGTGTGCGTGTGTGCGTGCGTGTGTGTGTGAGTGTGTATGTGTCCGTTCGGCTTGCAGAGATAAGAATACGGCCGAGGCAAAAAGGCCCTGCCTGTCGTAAGTGGCGACTAATTGGTAGGAGTCGAGTGGTGAGTAGTGTATATGTGTGTGCGTATGTGCGTGTGTGTGCGTGTGAGAGTGTGTATGTGTGTGTGTGTCCGTTCGGCTTGCAGAGATAAGAGCACGACCGAGGCAATGCCCTGCCTATTCGTAAGAGGCGACTAATAGGTAGGAGTCCAGAGGTGAAGAATGTATGTGTGTGTGCGTGTGTGCGTGTTTGTGTGTGTGTGAGTGTATGTGTGTGTGCGTGTGTGCGTGCGTGTGTGAGTATGTGTGTGTGTATGTGTGTATGTATGTGTGTGTGTACCCCTTCGGCTCGCAGAGATAAGAATACGTCCGTGGCAGGAAGGCCATGCTTGCTGTAAGGAGCGACTAATGGGTAGGAGTCTAGAGGTGAAGCGTGCATGTGTGTGTGTATGTGTGCAAGTGTGTGTGTGTGTCCGTTCGGCTCGCAGAGATAGGTATACGTCCGTGGCAAGAAGGCCCTGCCTGTCTTAAGAGGCGACTAATGAATAGGAGTCGAGAGGTGGAGAGTGTGTGCCTGTGCGTGTGCGTGTGTGTGCATGTGTAAGTGTGTGTATGTGTGTGTGTCTGTTTGGCTTGCAGCGATAAGATCACGGCCGAGGCAAGAAGGCCCTGCCTCTTGTAATGGGCGACTAATAAGTAGGAGTCGAGAGGTGAAGAGTGTATGTGTGTGTGTGCGTGTGTGCGTGTGTGTGTGCGTGTGTGAGTATGTGTGTGTGTCCGTTCGGCTTGCAGAGATAAGCACACGGCCAAGGCAAGAAGGCCCTGCCTGTCGTAAGAGGCGACTAATAGGTAGGAGTCGAGAGGTGAAGAATGTATGTGTGTGTGCATGTGTGCGTGTTTGTGTGTGTGTGAGTGTATGTGTGTGTGCGTGTGTGCGTGTGTGCGTGCGTGTGTGCGTGTGTGAGTATGTGTGTGTTAGTTCGGCTTGCAGAAATAAGAACACGACCGAGGCAAGAAGGCCCTGCCTATCGTAAGAGGCGGCTAATAGGTAGGAGTCGAGAGGTGAAGAGTGTATGTGTGTGTGTGCGTGTGTGCGTGTGTGTGTGCGTGTGTGAGTATGTGTGTGTGTCCGTTCGGCTTGCAGAGATAAGAACACGGCCAAGGCAAGAAGGCCCTGCCTGTCGTAAGAGGCGACTAATAGGTAGGAGTCGAGAGGTGAAGAATGTATGTGTGTGTGCGTGTGTGCGTGTTTGTGTGTGTGTGAGTGTATGTGTGTGTGCGTGTGTGCGTGTGTGAGTATGTGTGTGTGTCCGTTCGTCTTGCAGAGATAAGAACACGGCCGAGGCAAGAAGGCCCTGCCTGTCGTGAGAGGCGAGTAATAGGTATGTGTGTGTGTGTGTCAGTGTGTGTGTGTGTGTCCGGTCGGCTCGCAGAGATGAGAACACGGCCGTGGCAAGAAGGCACTGCCTGTCGTTAAGAGGCGACTTATGGGTAGGAGTCGAGAGGTGAAGAGTGTATGTGTGTGTGTGTGTGTGTGTGTGTGTGTGTGTGTGTGTGCGTGTGTGCGTGTGTGTGCGTGTGTGTGTGTATGTGTGTGTCTGTTTGGCTTGCAGAGATAAGAATACGGCCGAGGCAAGAAGGCCCTGCCTCTTGTAAAGGGCGACTAATAAGTAGGAGTCGAGAGGTGAAGAGTGTATGTGTGTATGCGTGTGTGCGTGTGTACGTGTGTGAGTATGTGTGTGTGTCCGTTCGGCTTGCAGAGATAAGAACACGGCCAAGGCAAGAAGGCCCTGCCTGTCGTAAGAGGCGACTAATGGGTAGGAGTCGAGAGGTGAAGAATGTATGTGTGTGTGCGTGTGTGCGTGTTTGTGTGTGTGTGAGTGTATGTGTGTGTGCGTGTGTGCGTGCGTGTGTGCGTGTGTGTGTGTGAGTGTGTGTGTGTATGTGTGTGTGTGTGTGTGTGTGTCCCTTCGCTCGCAGAGATAAGAAAAAAGCGGTGGCAAGAAGGCCATGCCTGTCGTAAGAGGAGAATAATGGGTAGGAGTCGAGAGGTGAAGAGTGTATGTGTGTGTGTGCGTGTGTGCGTGCGTGTGTGAGTGTGTATGTGTATGTGTGTGTGTCAGTGTGTGTGTGTGTCCGGTCGGCTCGCAGAGATGAGAACACGTCCGTGGCAAGAAGGCACTGCCTGTCGTTAAGAGGCGACTTATGGGTAGGAGTCGAGAGGTGAAGAGTGTATGTGTGTGTGTGTGTATGTGTGTGTGTGTGTGTGTGTGCGTGTGTGCGTGTGTGTGCGTGTGTGTGTGTATGTGTGTGTCTGTTTGGCTTGCAGAGATAAGAATACGGCCGAGGCAAGAAGGCCCTGCCTCTTGTAAGGGGCGACTAATAAGTAGGAGTCGAGAGGTGAAGAGTGTATGTGTGTATGCGTGTGTGCGTGTGTGTGTGCTTGTGTAAGTGTATGCGTGTGCGTGTGTTTGTAAGTGTGTGTGTGTGCGTGTATGTGTGTGTGTGTATCCCTTCGGCTCGCAGAGATAAGAAAACAGCCGTGGCAAGAAGGCCATGCCTGTCGTAAGAGACGACTAATGGGTAGGAGTCGAGAGGTGAAGAGTGTATGTGTGTGTGTGTGTGTGCGTGTGTGCGTGTGTGTGCGTGTGTGTGTGTATGTGTGTGTCTGTTTGGCTTGCAGAGATAAGAATACGGCCGAGGCAAGAAGGCCCTGCCTCTTGTAAGGGGCGACTAATAAGTAGGAGTCGAGAGGTGAAGAGTGTATGTGTGTATGCGTGTGTGCGTGTGTGTGTGCTTGTGTAAGTGTATGCGTGTGCGTGTGTTTGTGAGTAAGTGTGTGTGCGTGTTTGTGTGTGTGTGTATCCCTTCGGCTCGCAGAGATAAGAAAACAGCCGTGGCAAGAAGGCCATACCTGTCGTAAGAGACGACTAATGGGTAGGAGTCGAGACGTGAAGAGTGTATGTGTGTGTGTGTGTGCGTGTGTGCGTGTGTGTGTGAGTATGTATGTGTGTATGTGTGTGTGTATCCCTTCGGCTCGCAGAGATAAGAATACGTCCGTGGCAAGAAGGCCATGCTTGCTGTAAGGAGCGACTAATTGGTAGGAGTCGAGAGGTGAAGCGTGTATGTGTGTGTGTGTGTGTGTGTGTGTGTGTGTGTGTGTGCAAGTGTGTGTGTGTGTCCGTTCGGCTCGCTGAGATAGGAATACGTCTGTTTTAAGAGGCGACTAATGGATAGGAGTCGAGAGGTGAAGAGTGTGTGCGTGTGCGTGTGCGTGTGTGCGTGTATGCCTCTGTGCGTGTGTTTGTGTGTGCGTGTGTGTGTGTCCGTTCGGCTTGCAGAGATAAGAACACCGCCTTGGCAAGAAGGCTCTGCTTGTCGTAAGAGGCGACTAATGGGTAGGAGTCGAGAGGTGAAAAGTGTATGTGTGTTTAAGTGTGCGTGTGTGCGTGTGTGTGCGTGTGTGAGTGTGTGTGTGTGTATTTGTGTGTGTGAGTGTGTGTGTCCAGTCGGCTCGCTGAGATAAGAACACGGCCGTGGCAAGAAGGCCCTGCCTGTCGTAAGAGGCGTGTGCGTGTGTGTGCGTGTGTGAGTGTGTGTGTATTTGTGTGTGTGAGTGTGTGTGTCCAGTCGGCTCGCAGAGATAAGAATACGGCCGAGGCAAGAAGGCCCTGCCTCTTGTATGGGGCGACTAATAGGTAGGAGTCGAGAGGTGAATAGTGTATGTGTGTGTGTGCGTGTGTGGGTGTGTGTATGTTTGTGCGTGTGTAAGTGTGTGTGTATGTATGTGTGTGTCCATTCGGCTCGCAGAGATTAGAATACGGCCGAGGCAAGAAGGCCCTGCCTGTCGTAAGTAGCGACTAATGGGTAGGAGTCGAGAGGTGAAGAGTGTATGTGTGTGTGTGCGTGTGTGAGTGTGTGTGTGTGTCCGGTCGTCTCGCAGAGATAAGAACACGGCAGTGGCAAGAAGGCCCTGCCTGTCGTAAGAGGCGACTAATGGATAGGAATCGAGAGGTGGAGAATGTGTGCGTGTGCGTGTGTGCGTGTGTGCGTGTGTGCCTGTGTGCGTGTGTTTGTGTGTGCGCGTGTGTGTGTATCCGTTCGGCTTGCAGAGATAAGAACACGGCCGTGGCAAGAAGTCCCTGCCTGTCGTAAGAGGCGACTAATGGGATGTAGTCGAGAGGTGAAGAGGGTACGTGAGGGTGTGTGTGTGTTTGTGCGTGTGTAAGTGTGTGTGTGTATGTTTGTGTGTGTCCATTCGGCTCGCAGAGATTAGAATACGGCAGAGTAATAAGTAGGAGTCGAGAGGTGAAGAGTGTATGTGTGTGTGTGCTTGTGTGCGTGTGTGTGTGCGTGTGTGAGTATGTGTGTGTGTTAGTTCGGCTTGCAGAAATAAGAACACGACCGAGGCAAGAAGGCCCTGCCTATCGTAAGAGGCGACTAATAGGTAGGAGTCGAGAGGTGAAAGTGTATGTTTGTGTGCGTGTATGAGTATGTGTGTGTGTCCGTTCGGATTGCAGTGATAAGAACACGGCCAAGGCAAGAAGGCCCTGCCTATCGTAAGAGGCGACTAATAGGTAGGAGTCGACAGGTGAAGAATGTATGTGTGTGTGCGTATGTGCGTGTTTGTGTGTGTGTGAGTGTATGTGTGTGTGTGCGTGTGTGCGTGCGTGTGTGCGTGTGTGTGTGTGAGTGTGTGTGTGTATGTGTGTGTCCGTTCGGCTTGCAGAGATAAGAACACGGCCGTGGCAAGAAGTACCTGCCTGTCGTAAGAGGAGAATAATGGGTAGGAGTCGAGAGGTGAAGAGTGTGTGCGTGTGTGTGTACATGTGCGTGTGTGTGTGTGTGCGTGTGTGTGTGTGTCCGTTCGGCTTGCAGAGATAAGAACACGGCCGTGTCAAAAAGTCCCTGCCTGTCGTAAGAGAGGGATAATGGGTAGGAGTCGAGAGGTGAAGAGTGTATGTGTCTGGGTGCGTGTGTGCGTGTGTGTGTGCGTGTGTGAGTATGTGTGTTTGTCCGTTCGGCTTGCAGAGATAAGAACACGGCCGAGGCAAGAAGGCCCTGCCTGTCGTGAGAGACGACTAATAGGTAGGAGTCGAGAGGTGAAGAATGTATGTGTGTGTGCGTATGTGCGTGTTTGTGTGTGTGTGAGTGTATGTGTGTGTGCGTGTGTGCGTGCGTGTGTGCGTGTGTGTGTGTGAGTGTGTGTGTGTATGTGTGTGTCCGTTCGGCTTGCAGAGATAAAAACACGGCCGTGGCAAGAAGTACCTGCCTGTCGTAAGAGGTAATAATGGGTAGGAGTCGAGAGGTGAAGAGTGTGTGCGTGTGCGTGTGCGTGTGCGTGTGCGTGTGTGTGTGCGTGTGTGTGTGTGTGTCTGTTCTGCTTGCAGAGATAAGAACACGGCCGTGGCAAAAAGTCCATGCCTGTCGTAAGAGGGGAATAATGGGTAGGAGTCGAGAGGTGAAAAGTGTATGTGTGTGTGTGCGTGTGTGCGTACGTGTGTGCGTGTATGCGTGTGTGTGTGTGAGTGTGTGTGTGTCAGTTCGGCTCGCAGAGATAAGAACACGGCCGTGGCAAGAAGTCCCTGCCTGTCGTAAGAGGCGACTAATGGGTAGGAGTCGAGAGGTGAAGAGGGTACGTGAGTGTGTGCGTGTGTGGGTGTGTGTGTGTGTTTGTGCGTGTGTAAGTGTATGTTTGTGTGTGTCCATTCTGCTCGCAGAGATTAGAATACGGCAGAGGCAAGAAGGCCATGCCTGTCGTAAGAGGCGACTAATGGGTAGGAGTCGAGAGGTGAAGAGTGTATTTGTGTGTGTGCGTGTGTGCGTGCGTGTGTGTGTGAGTGTGTATGTGTCCGTTCGGCTTGCAGAGATAAGAATACGGCCGAGGCAAGAAGGCCCTGCCTGTCGTAAGTGGCGACTAATTGGTAGGAGTCGAGAGGTGAAAAGTGTTTTTGTGTGTGTGCGTGTGTGTGCGTGTGTGCGTGCTTGTGTGTGTGAGTTTGTATGTGTCCGTTCGGCTTGCAGAGATAAAAATACGGCAGAGGCAAGAGGGCCATGCCTGTCGTAAGAGGCAACCAATGGGTAGGAATCGAGAGGTGAAAAGTGTTTTTGTGTGTGTGCGTGTGTGTGCGTGTGTGCGTGCTTGTGTGTGTAAGTGTGTATGTGTCCGTTCGGCTTGCA